>NC_083612.1:5324757-5492257 GCF_963584025.1 Labrus mixtus | reverse complement strand
ATCATTCCTCTAGTTTTTTCCTGATTTGTTGTCGTTGTTAAAGTGCAGCGCTTTAGTCGTGTAAGTCATATGCTGGTAACATAACTGTCATTTAGAGCTGATTTATTACCTGCAGGAAAACTCTACACACACACACACACACACACACACACACACACACACACACACACACACACACACACACACACACTGTTAGGGAGCAGGTCTGACTTAACAGTTTATGCTCATGTTAAATGTTTCCAGAACTGTCAGATGCTGTTCAGTCTTTATTTGAAAGCCAACATAAAAGTATTTTTTTATTGATAGATAGAAATGTTCTCAGGTGTTGAAGTGTTGGCTGTATCAAAATGGGCTTTACTGGTCCTTTAGTGGTGCTGACACTGTCCAGGGTCCTGGATTTATGGTCTCAGTCATTCAATAAAATAAAATAACTCCATTTTGAATTGGCCACCCCCCCCTGCGTTTTCCCGGTAGACATCACTCCCTCGCTAGCGAGAATAAAAATGGCAGAACTGCGCAAAAGTCTTGCTCTAGCTGGGGGTGTAGTCCATGGGTGGAGATATCAGGGGAGGGAAGGGGATTTTTTTTTATTTATTTTTTTTACCAGAATCCCACTGTGACATCACAAGGAGAGTTTGAAACGGAGCATTTGAAACGGAGCATTTTTCTCTGTGTTGTAAGTCAGACTACAAACAAAGGACTGGATGGATTTATTTCACATTTTGTTGGTTGGTAGACACTCAGGTTACCCAAAGATATGTTCAAAAACACTGTGCAAGTTTTCATAATATGTTCCCTTTAAGTTTTTATTACATTTCCATGGAAGTTAAAAAGAAAAAGATGATGTCATACTGTTGTAATCAAACAGAAATTACTTTTGTCTTTTACAGACATGCTCAGTGGACTGAAAGAAATGTGCTTCTTATTTCATCAAATGTATGAAACAGTTTCACTCACTCCAGTTTCAATTCATTTGACTTTTATTTTGATTGATTTGGCCTCATAGCAGATGAAGCCTTTGTCTTCTAGAATTTGAGATCATTCAGCTTTTCATGAGCACAGTTTTCATAAAATACATAGGTGTCAGAATAAAGATTAATGTGACCATATGAAAGGCTTGTGATTTTGCATTTTTCTGCATTGCCGTCATTCCCGCAGGGGGGAGCTGATAGCACCAGTGGAAGGTAAGACAGAGGCTCTGTGTGCTTTCTGCAAAATAGCCTGCTGCATTTAGCTACAGCAGCGTTTGTTAGATGTTTATTGTGTTGAAACTGAAAACATCTTAAAAGTGAACGTTTGCTCTCTTTGCAGTGTGTTGTCTGTGAAGCCCTGGGGAGTCGTTACACATCCAACAAGGTACAAAACTTCTCAAACAAATCAGACAGTGTCCCTCTTGAAATAAGTGCTTTAATATTACCGTCGACTTAACAAAGACCCCGAAATGAGTCCACCATAATCACAGCACCTGGTAACAGTGACACCAAAAACTGCCTCTTAGCAGGCAGAAACCTCGAACAGAACCAGACTCCTCATGTTAAACAGTCATCTGCTGCATCTCTGTAGGGTTTGTAAAGGGACAGAAAGAGACGGATAGAGACCAACAGAACAACAGCAATGAAGTGAGACTTCAACTTACAGGAGAATATTTGATCAACTAGCTCTTAAGAAGGGAGGCATTCTGGATTTACGAACTAAATACAATTGAAGCACAGGACATTAGAAGTTCTTTGTTAGACTAAATATAATATCTTGTTTCTTTCTACAGGTAACGTAGACCCACAGGGAGAGTTGAGTCACGGCTTGTTGTCCCTACACACTCACCCATTCCCATCTAAGTTGGACAGAGACAGCTGCAGTATGGAGTTCTATTGTTTCTGCATTCAGCTTATTACAATATATTCAGTAAGCAATAGAGGAGCGGACTCTGATCAATATATTTAATTAACATTAATTGGTACTTTTCTTGTTATTCTTCTTAATGTGATATTGTGTATAAGCTTTGTAATTTTTTTCAAGTTATTCTTTTAGGCCTTTTTGCCTTCATTAAATAGGACAGCTGAGGAGAGACAGGAAGAGTTAAGAGCAGAAAGTGGGGGGTGACATGCAGCAAAGGGCAGAGGTCAAATTCGAATCCACAGCCGCTGCGATGGACTATAGCCTCTGTACATCCAACATAACCCTAAGGCCAGTGATACTCAACCTGAGACTCTCGAGCCACATGTTCAGGCTCATTTGGGACTTTTAGGTCCTACTTGGAAAAAAATAATAATTCAAAGTAATTATTTAAAAAAGGGAAACGTCAGCAGAAATTATTCTTTGCAAGTCATGCCACTGAGTTTCCCACGCATGTTTAAGGAAAGAAAAAGGTGTTTTGATTGTGGCTCTTAAGTCTAACAAGGCTGAGTACCACTGCCCTGGGCTATCAGCGCTGCTAAATTATATGGGCGGCTTTGATTCAGTTGGTAGAATTGGTCGTCTCTCAACTGGAAGGTCGGGGATTCGATACCCTGCTCCTGCAGCCACATGTCCGATGTGTCCTTTGGCAAGACACTTAACCCCAAGTTGCTCCCGCTGCTTCATCAGTGGCGTGTTAATGTGTATGAATGGGATTAGTTACTTCTGATGGTCACTTCACATAACAACCTCTACCATCAGGGTGTGAATGTGTAGGTGTGACCTGCGGTGTAAAAGCACTTTGAGTAGAATGAAGACTAGAAAAGCGATATACAAGCTCAAGTCCATTTACCATCAAACAACATGATTCATTTCATCCACAAAGTATATCAATAAAGGACATTTGGTAAATGGTAAATACCCATTCACACACTGATGCATACTATGGTTCTCATTTGAGGCTGTGACTCGCAGTAATCCATATTGTGATGATTGGTCATGTGACCATATGTACTTAACACACCTGTGTATGCCTATGATTGGATTATGCTGAAACCTCAGGAAGCTACAGGAGAAACGCGTTGTTTGATCAAAATTAAGTGACAGTAAAGTAAGTTTCAGTGTACCATCTTTTATATTTAATCAGTGAATTGAACAGATTTGCAGCTACAATGTCAATAGTAAGGCAGTAAGAACAAAGTATGATTAGCTACTCTAATGTCAATAATCATAAAGATAATTATAGCAGTTGTTGAACATGAGATTTATTCATGTATTGTTTGAAGTGTCAGAACATGGGTTATATGTCATGAATATTGTTCAGTCATATGTACGGTATATTTGACATTTTTATTGGAGGGATAGCCCCTTGAGATGCACCATCTGGTTTTCAAGGGGGTCCCTTGGCTCATAACAAAAAAAGGCTGAACTCAGGTAATGCTTTGCAGATATATTTTTATTCATTATAGGTATTATATCAAGCTACAAGCAGCTGTTGTATAATAGAGGATCTGATTCACTAAGAATGGATTGCGGTCGCTTATAGCTCCCAAAAAATTGTGCATTGTTGGCCCAGGCTATCTGCTACGTCTCAACGTCTAATTGTTGAGTCGCTGACTCTAACCACATTTGGCTGTTAGCGCCAGTGTTTGTGAATTACATGATTTTTTGCAATTAGACTCATTTGCACAAAATGGAAGAGGAACTTCCTCCAAATGAATAATGGCTCATTTGAAAACACGCAACCATCACCGTCACGCTCTGCAGCACAATAAGGGGTGCATTTAACCCTTTGCATGTGTTTTTTGAAAAAAAACAACATAATCTTTTGGAGTCATTTGCACAGGTTTAGCGAGCGCAAAAAGCGTGCAATCCTTTTGTAAATCAGGCTCAAAGATTGCAATTGAAATCGTGTCACTTGACAATTTTTGTTTCCAATGAAGACAGCACAAAAGCTAGCTTAATTAAATTTTAAGAAAGCATGCTCAGTCAGAAAAATATGCATTTCTGGTTCTGCTTGTTGATAATAAGTCGAATCAATCTGCCATTTCCTCTTGATTACCTGTCAAAAGATGGAGGCATAAAAATCACATGAATGTACAAACATAGTGAGACATTTGAATGATTAAGTTAGACTTCTGTTCACACTGTGGTCATGCAGGTAAAATGCTGACAACATCTTACTAACTAAACTTTATTCCAGGGGGAATCACATCATTACAGTTTCTATGTTAATATGAGACTGATCAGTCTATTATTATACCAAGCCGTCACCGCTAATACTACACGTACTTTCACCATTATGACTGACGTTGTAGCTCTAACTCTATCTTATTCATTGTGTTTGTTGTTGTTGCTCTGCTTGTCTCGATCCTTCTCTCTCTTCCTGCATCTCCCTCTATCCCACTTTCCCCATTTTCAGCAGACGGCTGTTCATCATGTTTCTGATTCTGCTCGAGGTTTCTGCCTCTTAAAGGAAGTTTTTTTTCTTGCCACTGTAACTTTGAAATGTTAACATTTAGTCAATGCTAAATGTTAACATTTAGTCAATGCTAAATGTTGCTTGGTGCTCATAATGGATTAATGTTGGGTCTTTGTAAATAATACAACAAAGAACCTGCTCTTTTTGTAGAGTGTCTTGAGATGAATTTTTTTTATGAATTGGCACTCTACAAATACATTTTGATTGATTGACTAAATAAAGCATTACTATAAGCAGCAATTCTATAAAGCCTTGTTGTAGATAAATATTCTGTATATAATCAGATCGTGTCTTACTAACAGTTATCAAGGACATGCAAAACTTCCAAAAAAGAACTAATTAAGTGTTAAAATAAATCAATACTTGAGACCACATGGATGATAATATGTACCATTACCTTTGATTTTAGAGGAGAAAATCTCTTTGTACTGGTTCTGGTCCAGTTGTCAGAGCAGTGTCATCTTGATTTAAACAAAGAGAACATTAAAAAAAGGTGTTAGAGTTGTTGATGGCTCTGCTACAGTAACATGAGCACAGACATGTCTGTGATTAACAGTGAGGATGGAGCCTCATCTCCCAGAAAAACATGAAATGACAATGACCCATTAACACCATAGCTAGGTGCTGACCATTACTGTCAATAAATAAATATAAAGGTTCTTTGCTCAATCCAGCAACATTCATCATTTAAAAAGATATCAAATATAAAATACACTTTACCATGTTTGTCTAACTCTAACATGTGTCTCTAGTCTGTCTACAAACCCCCAAATGATGAGAAAAGTCCATCTTCTCCATCTTTTGCCTGCTCCACTTTTCAGAAAATGTGTGCTCAAACAGGCTGTTTGGAGATTTTCCCTTCATGACATCACAAAGGGCAGTAACCCCTCCTCCAGGTGGGTGACACTCCCACAGCTAGGTGTTTGTTCTGCCCTCTGAGTCTGCCTTCTCACCATAAACAATAAGACATGGAGCGAGAAAGACACGAAGCCCTTCCAGAGAGGGGGCGTGGTCAGACACAGCTCATTTACATATTTAAAGGTACAGACACAGAAACAGCCTGTTCTGAGCAGGGCTGAAATAGAGGGGTTTATAGACATGATCAAATACAGGATCAGAGTGGATTTAGAAAAAGAAACTTCACACACATGTTTTGAGGAGCTCTGAGAATTATTTAAACTGATTGAAAAGGAGGAGGATATGTCACCTTTAAGGAATAAACTGATATACTGAAAAGCAACAATGCTAAAACCGCTGCATTTTACCCAGGAGGGTTCACAAATTAATGTTTACTGTGACAATCAAAAGGAAAGCTTCCTTTGACTTCATCAAATGTTTTTGGTGCAACGTCTTTTTACTCGTGCTCTCCTATGTGCACTCTTCATCCGCATTGTTTACATAAACTGCTGAACTATGAAAGGCAAATGTGATCATCATTTCTGTGTTTGTATGAAGAGTTTACAAGACAAACAGCAGAAAGATTTATAAAAAAAAAAAAAGACATAAGTTTGTTTGTTTGTTTGTTTGGCAGTTCATAGGCTACATGAGTCAAACTGGTACTTACTGCAGCGGTAAAGGATGTTCACTCGCATTATGTCAATGGGACTCATCTCGGAGGCTCTGCCAATGACTGCATTTTCGTCGGGAATAGGAATGATGGTTGGCTGCCCGTTTCTAGAGAAGGCGAACCTATGGGAGAAACCCGCAGCAGTGATGAGAGGGTTCACTTTTACACTAAGCACCATCTTTTGCCCCAGACACTTTTCAGGTTCAACCCAGAACTACAAATGGAAAGGCAGTCTGTTTTTGGTTTGCTCAGAGGCTCAAACTTCTTTCATACATGTTTTTTTTTTTTTTTTTTAGAGAACCCCTGTCCAACTGTAAGCCTTGCCAGGTGGGGAAAGAGAGACAGGAAAGTTGCATGTAGATGCACCATGACAGAGTCGCAAGAGTACAACCAAAGGAGAACCGACAGACTTTTAAAAACGGAAGAAAAAAACAACTTTCTTTGGCCTAACTTCAAGATATATATTTTTCCTTGGAACTGATCGCACAATCTCGTTTTCTGTTTTTTTCTCAGCACCCATCTGCGGCTGTCACCGTCTTGCAGAACTGTAGGGAAACAGTGCTGGAGAGGCAGGGGAAGTGTGGAGGGATGGAGGAGGCGTGTCAGAATAGAGCATCGTTTAGATCTGAAAGTCTTCTCTGAAAGTCTCATGCTAAGCTTTCTTTAAGGTGCAGTGGTATAATGTTGCTATAAAAAAAGTTCCCATTCACATACATGCTTCTTTTTCTTAACTGCCAGTTATGAGAGACTGAAATAGTTTGATATGGTCATGTGACAATTGTATGATGACAGACTTAAAGAGATGAGATTCCACCTTTTGTATAATAGATATTGCATGATTTCACATTTTAATCTGTTCTAGGTGTATTGTTGATAAGTCTAATGAGCAAAGTGAGTAGTTACCTTGAATAGTGCATGACAGAGGTGTAGTCATAGGGAGTGTTGAGGTTGTTTGTTCGGATTCTACGGAAATTTCCCTCCGTTCCTGTAAGAGATCAGAAAACTCAATCACATTTTTGATGACATCTTTGTGTTCTCTCTCCTCTTTCTCCTCTTCCTCCTTATCTGCCTATCTTCTCTTCCTTCTTCTCCACTTTCTCTTCTGCCTTTTCCTCTTACAACTACATCTCTCCCCTTTCTGTTTCTCCTCTCCTCTTTCTCCTTCTACACTTTTTCCTCTTCCTATTCTCGTGTGCTGTGTGCAAAATAATGAATTGTTTTAATCAGACCCACCAGGCTCAACGTTCTCTAACAGGATGCGAACATTCTGGTCCCTGTCAGATCGAGTTTGTTCATGGTCGAAGCCCAGGGCGTGGAGCAGCTCGTGTTGGATAGTGCCATTGAAAACACAGCCACGGCGCATTAAAGACACAGTCTGGTTTCTTCCACGACGCCCGACAAAAGAGAAACATCTGAAGGAGAACAGAAGACAAAACAGTAAAACAGCTCAAGATGAAGCCCTCTGTCCTGTTGTGTGGCTGCTGAGACAAACTGTGTTCTTTGACAACGTCTGCAAGCTCCAGTGAAAGAGCCCTGTTTGTATATAAGGTGAACTGCATGCAGGTATTATGTGCACCATGGGGTCCTTACCCTGATAGGGATTTGATGTCCACAAAGTCTCGCTGTTGGTCCTGGGGGGTGAATCGGATGCAGGTGGATCTGGCGAATGACTGCAAGGCCTGGGTGATGATGTTTCTCTCTCTTCGAGCTTGACAGAAAAAAAAAGTCATATAAGTTAAGTTTATCGTATTCCCTCTGATATCATGATAAAAGGAATCTAAACAGAGATCTACAACTACTAGACTTTTTCTATTGCCATTTCTACAGTTGAAAAGAGTTAATCCATTCTAAGACAAAACCACTGAATTATTTTTATTTAGCAAAGAAAAGACAATATGGTCTGATTCAATCCGCTGTCTGCAGGTTCTGTTTTTGTTGATCTATTAACACAAATTCACCTAAATTTACAGTCCTTAAAGGGGTCATATTCTGCTTTTTCTGGTTCTATATGCACTTTAGTGTGTATTCCATGTGTCCTGTGCATGTTTAGGCACATCTATGTGCAAAAATTTCTAGTAGTACTTCTCCTACGTCCTCCTGTTAGTTGTTAATAATGAAATGCAAAAACATTTCACAGACCACAAAAATGTCATTAAATGCATAAACTTGTGTTTCATGGAAAAATTTAGTTTTATGATTTAATTTTTGTATGTTCGTGAAATATAGCGATTCTTTAAGTATTTTTCTGTTCTGTGAAATTTATTTTCTTTTGCACCGTCCAGGCCACCGTAGGGTTACCTTTCTCAACATGTCTGATCAATTGTTCTTGTTTTTTCCTTTTTTTTTTTTTGAAAGGGAATTCAAATATTGTTTAAATAATCATGATGACTACCATGACCAGTGTGAGTTTCTATCAAACAAACAGCTTTGTGATTCATGGTATACTTCATTTTTTGACACATCTACAACTGCTGATGCTATTGCCAATGCTATTATTAGCACCTGTTGCCTGTGGTACTTCTGCTGAAAATGTACATATAGTTAAATTTTAAAAAAGGACTCAGTCATATTGGCTTATAATAGTGCTGCCTCTAAAACTGGACTGGTTATTGAGACTCACAGTACTGTTGGCTGATGCGGAACGGAACGTAGACGTTGCCGTCTGCGGCTTTAGGCCACAGGCAGCCTCGTGATGTGCAGGGATCCGCGTTCTGTAGACCTGTGGGCACCGCTATGTCCCCAAACATCACGAGAGGATCATTCACGTTCTTTCCTGAAAGAAACAACACAATGGTGGTTCATAAAATGTTTTCATCAATGTCATTGTAAAGCATTTTCGTTCAGTTTTCTCTCCTGTGTGAAGTAAACTTCTACTGAATAACAACTTCACTACGCAGTTTGTCTTTTTGTGTCACGCATAAAGCAAGAGCAAAGAGGAACTTACCAACGTTACGATTTGCCTTCTCTATAATTGTGGAGACACTGAACTCATCGTCGTCAATGCTGTTTCCTGCAGAGAACAAACATTTAGTTCATATATCAGTGTTATGACATAAGATATTATATTATGAGATTCTTTCTGTCTGAAAGAAACCATAACTCACCAGAGGACTCATCTGTGTTGTCAAAAGAAGCCTGTAAAAAACACACAGAGTAAAAAACTGGGATTGTGAAGGTTTCTCTGTAAGTTTAGTCTTCTTAAAATGTATCTGAAATTAATGTGAATTTAATGTAGATAATAATTACAGCATTATATATAAAAAAGAATAAAGAGCAATACAACCTTCACTGCTCATTGTACCTTTTTGTAACATCCGAATTGCTCACATTGCATTTCATATTGTATTTTAATTTTTATTTAGTGAACAGTCAAGAATCCGTCCCTCGATATTGATTGATTTAATAACGTTTAACTATTCACAAATCCTAAATGCACTGCTCTTAGTGTTCATCGCAAAATACTAATTCACAATACGTGTCCACAGGAGGCTTTTTGAAATAACAGATAGCAATAAACAACTTACAATGAGTGTTCATGCTTACCGGTATAACAAAACTGTGGACAGAGCAGAGGAGGACGCTGACCACAGCAGCTTGGAGCATCATGGCTGGTCGTTGGACAGCAGCACCAAAGCTAGACAAAGTCTGGGGAGAGACGAGTGTGTCGACTTATATATGTGGGGAGCAAACTAACTCTCATCCTAATAGGGCATAGAGGTCATCGAAGACTGGTTGGCAAACTCAGCTCAGATGGAAGTGGCAGTTATTTCTTAAAAAGTTTACTGTGGGTTGTGTAATTTTGGGGCCGTTGTTTTCTGTTGTTTGTTCCCACAAGACACTGCACATGAAGAATGTCTTTAATTACTAGCAAACATAATAGACAAAAATTGTATTTAAAGGCGCTTTTCAAATCACTCAAGGTGACTTGCAAAGCAGAGATAAGAACAACAAAGTAACAATACATCGATAAAATTAACATTAAAAAAGACAAATTTACAGTGTGTGAAATCTTTGTTAAGAGGATTTGTGAGACAGGATGGATAATGATAAGACAGAATATGCCAGTAAAAAGACGTGTTTTGAGATGAGACTGAGGAGTGATCAGTATTGAGAAAGAAACGATCAAGTTTTTAAATTGTGGATTTGGTGCCAATGAGGAGAACGTCTGTTTTGTCATTATTAATTTGAGGAAGTTGAAGGAGAACCAGGATTCGATTTCTTGTAAGTAGGCGGGAGGGAGGAGGTGGGTTTGGTGGACAGGTAGAGCTGGGTGTTAAATTTATGGAAGTTATGGCCAAGAGGAGGGAGATAGATGATGAACAGAAGGGGGCCCATGACATAACCCTGATGAACACCGGTAGTGACTGGAAATGGCTGGGAACTGAAGGTTTTGAGTTGAATGAATTGAGTGCGACCAGAGAGATAGGATGCAAACCAGTTCACCATTTTTGTTTATAGTTTTTCCTCTGTGCAATTATCGTGTACAAAGATACCAAGGTCCCAGGGAACCAATAATGGGTAATTTCTTGTTTTTATTTACAAAAGATTGCAATTAAACTCCTACACATTGTTTAAACTGCACTAATATGTTGGCTAAATGTCAAAGAGATGCCATTTTGTACAATGTTAACAGTGTCTCCTCCTCTATTCCCTGTCTGTTTGAAAGACTGATGGCCTATGATTAATGGTCTTTCCATATTTCATATATTAAAGTGAAATATTTGACAGATACCAACAAAGTTTAAGCTAGAACCTTCGCGTCAATATAGTCACTGCACAAATATCCCACAACTGAAGCCAGCAACCCAACTGATGATTTTGAAATGCAACGCAATCATTATACTTGCAAAAGCTTTGTTTGCGTTCATGCGACTTCTCCAAACTGTTGGCACATACCTCTATATGCAACAGATGTTTGGTTAACACACAGCCCGTCAAAAAAACAGGAAGAGGAGGGAAACACTCAGAGTGCTATTCTATAGAGTGCTCTGTTCAAATCTTCGCTCTTGTGAAATTATAGATGTCGTACTTTATCGTTTCGTTTTTTTGTGCAGCACAAAATCACAACAAAATTTCAATCTCATGACTTTACAAGCAGTTGTAAACATGTCTGTACGCAGGAACTGCTGGGCTCGTGAAAAACCCAGTAAATGGGCACTCCCAGGATATGTTTTAACTGTATCAACGTTTGCACATTGGATCAGTAGTGTTAGCGCTAGCCTCCTGGCTGTAATTAGCTCTCATCAGCCTTTGGAGTCGACTGAAATAACTTTGTTAACAAGTTCTTGTTGGTGTCACATGCTAGCCAGCTCCCTGCTTTTCTTATTCTCTCTTTTCTGGGATCCTAACTTTGTGCAGGTCCTGGAATGGCTATACTCATCTCGACTTAACAGTTAAATTCACTGGGCTCGCTAACATCGGTGACATTACATATTATATCATTTTAAGAACAAGGGGTTTACATTTTGAAACAGGCTACAATTAACTGAAGCAAAAATATAATAAAAGTTTGTTTTTTTGCTATTAGAGGAAATGGTGAGTATTTAGGTGTCAAATTAAATTGGGTCATTGTTGCTTCGAATTAGGATTGACCATGTTTTTGGTAAACTCCATGCCCCCCCCCCCCCCCCCCCCCCCCCCATGCGACTGAGTGCCAGAAAGCCTTCCCCTTCATCTCCCACACCTTTTATAAATATGAGAGCACTTACTTTAGCTTGCACTGTGAGGATGACCTTTTTTTTCTCTATTGCAACCTTCACAACAAATTACAATAAGTTAAAGGAAGAATGTGCTGCTTGTTGATCCAGTAGATGTCGCTCTTGAGCACAAGCATGAAACCAAATCAAAACATGAAGGCTTTCACATTTGTATTTCCACTAAGTGGAAACATTTAGTTTTCTTATCTAATAACAACAGCACGTTTGTGCAACGTTGTTATAAGCAATATGCCTTGATATGCTAAAACACTTCTAATGGAGTCTGAGACCATGCAAATCTCTTTTGTAGTTTACAAGCGACAGAAAGTTATGAAGAAAATACAACCTAATTTATCATAAAAGGAATGAGCCAGAGCAATTAAGCAGGTCATTCATTAGTGATCAGTTACTAAACTGCAGAGCATCATGTCTGCAGAACATCGTCTTTGTGATCCAGTGTGCTGCAAGAACTTCTCGTCTCTTTATAGGAAAGAGTTTGAGAAATTTCTAAACAGAGCTTGTGTGGCTTTCTGTGTGAAATATTGATGCAAGAGGTTTGGGAAATGCAGCAATGATTCTTTTTTTTTCTCTGTAAGTCTGAGATATGAACGTGTGAGAATGAAATATTCTTTTATTTCTAAAACGATACACAATATAGAAGAGATAAAAGTACATAAATTAGAGGATGTATTGTTATTTCAATGTCTAATACAGCTAAATAAGTCCCAATTATGTGCATGTTTCTTCAAACAATATTAAGGGGAAGTGAAAAGAGGACCGGCTCTGCAAGACAAATCATGTCTAATTATTCAATCCTCATAATTTATTGTGTTTGAAAACCAAGCTAGCTGAATAGTTTTATTATCTGACGACTGTTGATCCTCCTAGTCTATTCAATCAGCTGTCCTCAACTGGGGGCTCAGGACCTACAAGTGGGTGGTGGAGCTGTTTTCATTGGATCTAGAATGAGTGCCTGGGGAAGAAAATGGCGACGATGCACTCGTTTTGTTCCGTCTGAGATCCAAACTGAAATTTTTCATTTCAAAAAGTTGAATGGTTGAAAATTTTCAGAAATCGATTGGAAAAGCGTTTTCTCATTAAAGGAGATACATTTTGCTGATCCATATTTTAATACATACGTATAATGTGACGATGTTGGATGTTCAAACTAAACCTCTGCAGCATTTTTTAAAAACAAAAGATCAACTGTTGTTGGCGTAATCCCCAGACGTGGACCGAGACAGTACGAGAACTTTGCAAGACTTGGTCAGAACCAGATGTCAGACAACACATGGATTGCACTACATGCCAACCACAACAGGTCTTTCAAGGACACGCCCACCCAGATGTGCCCTCAAATTTTGCTTCGACCGCAACAGAGCTGGCCAGTCAAAGTAAAGTGGGCATGTCGGGAGGAGGCCCTTACAGAGACAGCAGCTGAAATGAATGATTTTACTGACGGCAGGATTGAGGCTTTTGAGATACACATCTTGCAACGATTCTCAGTAGGTGTCCCAGACAGAATTAATGACGAAAGCGAATACAATAGATCTCCTTTAAGAAGATGGTGGTGGGTCCTGAGGGTAGACCAGTTGAGAGTCGCTGTATTAAATGATCTTTAAATATAGTTGGCAAACATCAAGATTTATGTGTGTACTGTATTGTTGGACAGATTGATCCACTAAGATGGATTGATCAACATAGAAAGAGGGGGTTTGGGAGGAAACTTCACCTTCACCAGCCACCTGCAGGCCATTTCTAAGAGTATTTGATGCACCACACTCACGCTGATCAAATGACTGAGTTTTTACGGTGCTTGCCCACTAAGATGAACCGACGTACAAGCAGATTCTCAGTAAAGGCAGTTTTATCTCCACTGAGGCTTCTCCACTTGAGGACCTTTAGAGATCTCTGATCCAAACTCCCTGAAATTTGAAGTTCTCAATTCTCTGTACCTCCTCCCCTTGTATAAAGGGGCAGGTCCACCCACAGTCATTGCGGGTCTGAGTTTATGGACCTGCCGCACATGTCTTTTAATAATATCAATGCATGTGTATTGGAACAGCAGCATAAGTGCTAGACTCCTGGCTACCATTCACTATTGCATTGGAGTAGTTCAGGAGGAAAAAGAAGAGGGCTGAGGACGCAGCCCTGTGGTACTCCCACAGACCCACCCACAGATTTAAACCCTGACATTGGGGGGTCTGTTGTAATTCCGGTTTACATTATATAACATTTTCAGAGATAGAAATGCTGATGTACTTTTGGTTGGTTAAGCTAGGTCTGGAGAACAGGAATCCCCATAAACAGAGGCTGCAGCCCTCGTTACACCCACCGCAGGTTCGACTGCAGGCCTCAGCTCTCTGATGAAAGTCTCAACCTCTCACGCTCCTCACATTTCCTTTCTCTCTTTAGCTGTCCTCTCAAAAAAGGCTAAAAGGACAAAAAACTGTCTCATGAATATGAGATTTTTCAAAATCGTAAATCGTTATAATAGATAATTAACAGACCAATCCAAAATATATTAATAAGCTTAGTGCTGCTGTTTCCTATTGACGGTGCTTCTATGCTTGATTTAATTATACATTTTTTATCATAATTCATTTAAAAAAATAGTTGTAGGTTAAAAGTCTAAATATGTCTTTAATTTTTATCATAACCAACAGCCTCTTGCCAAAGCTGCCACTCAACCACCATCATCAGACATATCACTGAATGCTGACAAGTCAACTTAACAAATGTTCATTTCTCACACATAGTGTAGGCTATGTATGGATATCATTTGTGTGAGAAGCATATGTGACTGATAAGACTCGCTGAATTGGCACCCAGATAATCCATATTTGGTCTGACCGACGTAGTTGAACATGTATAAAAACCTGGAGAAACATCAGAGCGGCATTCATCCACACAGAGGATCCAAGGTGAGTCCTAGCTGCAAAGAGAGAGATATGAAGGATCTCTCCATGTGTAAAGGTTTAGTTGTCAAACTCTGAATCTTTCCTCTGAGTGGAAACTAAGGTCGATTCCTCTCCGTATCCTGCAGGTCTGCTGAGATGGCTCGCACATCTGTTTTCAGGTTCTCCGCTCTGCTGCTGCTGTCTGCCTTCTGTTGGGCCGACAATGAGGTACAATCATAGAAAAAAACAAGTGAAAAATGACAGACCTGTGTGACTTCTGTCTTTTGTCATGATTTATCAGTTTCATGCCACAAACATGAAAGACCTCCTGTCTCTTCAATGAAGCCTGTCGCCTTCTTTACTTTCTCAAAGGTCTAGTCTGATGATTAATTTAAGCCTCAGTGAAGTAAATGATCATCCTTTATCCTTTTTTAATACTCTTGTTTCTCACAGATGATTTGACTTTTTGAGAGACACAATACACTTAGTCTGCAGAGGTTTAGGTCTTTGATGCTGGAAGTATCTTAAAGTGTCTCAGTACTTTAACATTTTTAATGTAAACTTTTCACTTCAGGAAAATGTTTTTAATGATTTGATCTATTGATCTATATTTTGTTGCTAATGTATTTGTTTTCTTCTCCCCTGACTGCACACTGAACCTGCAGGCAGGTATGTAATGTCTTCTAATGATCACACCTGTTGTACTGACCTGCACTGTACTGTGACTACTGTATCTGTGTACAAAATCAAACTGTGTTGTTGTTGCTGTCACTACAGAGGAACAGCTGTCTGTCTCTGAACGTCTGTCGAGAGCCAACAGTAATCTGAGTAAGTGTGATCTTCTTGTGTCCCTGTGTTCCTCATGTTTTCTGTTATTAGCAGAACCTCAGCAGGTTTTAAAGTAGCTGTATGATGTGTTTCAGTCCGTTCTGTCGATGAGCCCAACCTGATTGAAGGAGACATCGCCATCGACTCAGAGGCCGAGAGAAACGCAGACCCATGCACCAGCCACGGCTGCATGTGGCGCAAGTGGACTGATGGAAAGGTCTACATTCCTTATTACATCACCAACCACTTCTGTAAGTGTCACACAGAGGCCCATTTATCCAGAAATGTTCACTTTGAAAGCAGCTTGTTGAAGCAGCAACTTTTCAAACAGCTAGCAGGATTGTGACTGCTAACTGTTAATAATGTAACCAGTCTGGTCCCCTAAAGTCTTGACATGAATTTCCTAAAAAAGTGGACAATCCATAATATTCTTCACAGAAGAGAGGAGCTTTTCTTTTTCACCAGAAGCTCTTTACTTAAAACATTTTCCAAGCCCTTTCCTTTGTCAGCAATTGCTAGCTAACCTCGTTGCTGACACTAAATCAAGTAACTAATCTGATGTAAGCTAACGGTTAGCTAAGGGTTCATATGATTGAAAAAGTTTGAATGCATTGTTTGCATTGTTTTAAGGACTCAAACACTTCAAATGCTGCGTGTTAATATATAAAACATAATCTTGTCATGGTTTGTCACTTTGTTGTTCATGAAGGAGCATTTGCGATGTGTTTAATGATTATGTTCTTCTTGCAATGACTTTGAAAGTAATATTTATTATGTAGATCTTTATTTGAGAGAATATGGTGTTGTGTTGTTCTTTTGATGCTGAGTGTAAAGAGTTTAATGTTGTGTGTTTTGTATCCTCCAGCCTCTCGTGAAAAGGCCATCATCACTCGTGGACTGGAGTCCTTCTCTTCTTTCTCCTGCATCCGTTTCAGGCCCAGCAGAAGCGACGACCGTGAATGGCTGCAAATCGAGTCTCAGAACGGGTAAAAAAAGACGAAAGTTACCAATGAGTAGTTTGAGTTCCTTAAAGGAAGAATATGCGACTTTTTGATCCAGCAGATGTCGCCCTTGAGCACCAGCATGAAACCAAAACAACTCGCGGTGCATTGTTGTGTTAGCATGCTAATGCTAGCTATCTTTATTATGCTCGTATCTTCACACTGCATGTAAATTTACCTGAAATGAGCGTGATCTAAAAACGCTTCAATTAAGCAGTGAGTACAGTATGTTATTCTTCTTTTCTCTAGTCCCTCAATTAAACAACTTTCATACACAAAGGGAGGAGTCAGCCGCCGTCCCGGCGATGTAAACAAAGTGTAGTTATGGCTTGGAAAGCTCTGAAAGCTTCACAGACAGTGGGACTCGGGTGTTACACCCATTGTAGACAGTCATGACTCACAGAGTTATTTTCAGAGGAGATACTTGATTTCTATTACATTTAAGTGTGAAAAATCGCATCATTTCTTCCTTTAAGCTTCTGTCAGACGTCAGTGTACTTACTCTGTCTCTGTTCAGCTGCTGGTCCTACGTTGGCCGCCGTGGTGGAAAGCAGGTAGTGTCTCTGGCCCGTAGTGGATGTCTCTACCACGGCACCGTCCAGCATGAGCTGCTCCACGCTCTGGGATTCAACCACGAACAGACCCGCTCTGACAGGGACAACCACATCCAAGTCCTGCTGCAGAATGTTGATTCTAGTAAGGAGGCTGTTTTTTATTCACAAAGCTGAATTGACACATTGACACTCTGAAGCTTATTGAACTCTTTCTCAAGCAGCTGAGCTGAACTCATTTCTGTCCAGAGTCAGAGTGACTTCATACCAAACAAATATTACATTTATTTCTGTTGTTTTCAGGTATGCAACACAACTTCAGGAAGATCGCTACCTTGAACCAGGGCACTCGCTACGACTACAACTCTGTCATGCAGTACCACAAGTGAGTGAGACTGGCTTCACCTCAGCACCGTCGTGTTTCATCAAACATACAGTATGTGTGTGTGTGTGTGTGTGTGTGTTCACAATGTGCCTCAGTTTAGTCTTAACTGCTCTGTGTCCTGTTGTAGGTACGCCTTCTCCAAGAACAACAAGCCCACCATGCTCCCCATCCCTAACCCCAACGTGTCCTTTGGTAACGCCAAGGAGATGAGCAGCAATGACAAAGCCAGGCTCAACACTCTCTACAAGTGCTGTGAGTGTCTTCCTGCTTTAGGATAAATATTCAATCATATAGGCACTAACACTGCCTTCCTATATAGGTGTAATTTAAACATCATACTAATGTCCTCTTTGTTGTTCTTTGTTACAGAAGAAGCCAGTTCAGATCAGAGGAAACATCATCTCCTTATGCTTACAGTGTTGAACAACAGACACTGATCTGATCAGCACATCAGTCCATGATCTTTCATTAAAGCTTACCTGAATGTAACACAGCATCCTCTTGTTATTCCTTCATTAAGGGCACAGTTTGAGACTGGAGAGACTCCACTTTCTGCAATATGTAGATTCAGAGTCTGTTGTCCAGCATCTGAAGACACCTCAGAAGAAAATGAATGGAGTCAGACTTTTACTAAAAAATAAAACCACTGGAGATGATCAGAGTCCGATACAAAAAAAATGTATTCAATGCTAGCAAGAGACACCAAACAGGCCTAGGACTACTTGCTTATACAGTAAATGGTTTGAGGACAAAGAATCAAAGACATTCATGTTGTGTCTGGCTGATCCTGATTCACAGTTTGTTTGAAAGGTTAACTTTAGCATAAAGCATCCCTTGGTCTTACACATAGAGATCAATGCGTAACACAGCTGTGCAGTTGTAGTCTATGCGTCATCACTCTGAAGTTGTTTTGGTTGTCTGAATGCACTGATCTATACAAATTACACTGATAAATAGACTTGACTTGAGCTTGTAGCGTTTGGCTTGCCCTCTGACGACTCAAAGCTCCTCCTGCCCATTTACACCCATTCCCACACTGATGGCAGAGGTTGCTGTGTCAATCAGTATTAACTAATCCCATTCATACACATTAAGACGCCGCTGAGGAAGCAGCAGGTTAAGTGTCTTGCTCTAAGGACACATCGGACATGTGGCTGCAGGTGATCTCTTGAGAGACGAGACGACCCACACTGCCTACTGAGCGACAGCCAATGTAGACGGTTGAATGTAGAAGTTTGTTTATAGGTTCTTGTTTAAATTTCACATATATTTTTATCCCTGCACGGGTTATGAAAGCGAAAACAATAGATCTCCTTTAAGAAGATGGTGGTGGGTCCTGAGGGTAGACCAGTTGAGAGTCGCTGTATTAAATGATCTTTAAATATTTGTAATTTGTAATTTATTTCAAGGATAGCCCCTTGAGATGCATCATCTCATTTTCAAGGGGGTCCTTACAAAACATAAATTAATCATCATAATACAAAATCAAAATAAAAGGTAAATCCAAAACCAATACCAAACATTTAAACACAGAGACACACACACCACAAACACACTCACACTCACATTCACTCACACTTAATGCTCCCCCAAGCCTAGCCACCCACCAACCAGCCAGTATTCCACAATTAGAAAAAATCTGAAGAGGGGAAAAAAAACAAAAACAATATATATATATATATATATATATATATATATGATTATAATAATAATAATAATAATTAAAAAAAAGAAAAAAGAAAGGAAAATCTCTGCATATATAAATGCGTACACACTATACAGTACTTACACACATAGTGTACGCAACATTAAGGCACAAGGTACAGAACAATACATACATGTAGATATGAGGTACACGAGCGCAAGCAAGAGGAGAGCAGGTCCAGACAAACTAAGTCCAACAGAGAAAGAAAATCAAAAGCAAGAGCAGGATGTTTGACAATGAGTAAGTAGAGATGATTTAAAGATATGGAAAGAGGTGATAGATCTAAGTGAGCGAGGTAGGTTATTCCAGTCTGATGGAGCTTTAAATTTAAATGCACGGCGACCAATTTCTTTCCTGATTCTTGGTGTGAGGAAAAATAGATGATCAGTATGCCTTAGGCTATACTGTGAACTGAAAGGGATTAGAAATTGTTTCAAGTACGGAGGAAAATTAAAATAGATACATTTAAAAGTAAATAGCGACCAATGAAATGTCCTTCTGGACTTGGGAGCCAGCCAATTCAAGGACTCATACATTAGGCAGTGATGGGTCCTATATGGACACCTCAGAACAAATCTACAGAGACTGTTATATAAGGTAGTGAGAGGTCGAAGATTTGTCTCTGAGGTGTTCCCATAGATAACATCAGCATAATCAAGGATTGGCAGCACCAATTGTGTCACGATTCTTCTCCGGACTTGCAGTGAAAAACATTCAACAGAACGATAAAGTGATTTTAGACGGGCATATATTTTTTTAGAAATTGAGTTGATATGAGGTTTGAAAGATAACTGGGAATCTAGCCAAAGGCCCAAATATTTAAATTCATCTACTTTTTCTAATGCTGTTCCATCCAGGAAATTAATATGCCAGTTTTTTGTTAAGGGCAAAGAATCTGGCCGAGTGCAGAACAACATAAAATATGATTTTTTCTTATTCAGAAGAAGTTTATTGACAGAGAACCATTTTTGGACTAGATTAAAATCAAATTGTATTGAGTATTGAATTTGTGAAATGTCCGAACTGGAGGAGTATATTACAGTGTCATCTGCATATAAATGAATTTGACAGTCAGAACAGACTTGTGAGAGGTCATTGATGAAGATGGAGAATAATAGAGGACCTAAAGATGAACCTTGTGGCACACCTTTATCAATAATCTTGAAGTCTGACTGGCTGCCCTGAAAAAAAAACACATATAATGAAGAAAAGAGTTGAAAAACAACAAAGAGTCAGTAGAGAGACCAATAGCATGTAGTTTATCTAAAAGGAGATAGTGATCAACCATGTCAAATGCTTTAGCAAGGTCAATAAATATAGCACCTGTAGACATATTGCTGTCAGATGCTGACTGTATGTCATTAGTGAATTTTAGTAGAGCAGTGGTGGTCGAGTGGTTTGGTCTAAAACCAGATTGGTGTGTTGATAATAAGTTGTGATCATTAAGCTATTTAGATAATTGATTAAAGATGAGTTTTTCAAATATTTTTGCAATGCTATTAATAATTGAGATAGGTCTATAATTATTGATGTCCGTGGGGTCACCCCCTTTATGGAGAGGGGTTACTCTGGCACATTTCCAGGATGAGGGAGTTTTACCAGTTGCAAGAGATAAATTAAATAAATCAGCCAGGGGAAATGATAAAATATGAGAGGCAAGTTTAAAGAACTTAATCTCCAGACCATCTGGACCAGCACTGCATCCAGAGCTTAGACCATCAGTGACCTGTTGGACATCAGTTGGTGTGATAGTTCTGGAGGAAAAGGAACTGCCACATCTGTTCTGAGTCGGGGTAAAGTCAGAGTGAGAATAACCAGACAGGGAGCTACCAATTGTAGAGAAGTGTTGGCTAAATGCCTCTGCAATTAATAATGGTTCACTGACAGTTTCATTGTTTATTCTGATACGAGTAGTAGGATTTTTTGTGGGTTTATTGGTTATACTATTGATTCTCTTCCAAAATTGCTTTGGGTTCTTAAAATCAGTTGACAGACAGTCTTTGTAATAATTTGACTTAGCATTTCTAGTATTGGTTTTACATTTATTCCTCAGCTCTTTATAAGCATTCCTGTCAGAAGAATTATTTGTTGCACGGTATTTTTTCCAAGCCTTGTCTCTTTGTTTGAATAAGTGTATAAGATCTCCTTTTATCCAAGGTAAGTGTCGACCCTTGACTTTAATTGTTGTCCAGGGAGCATGTTTATTAATTATCTCAACAAGCTCAGTATAAAAGTAATTCCAGGCATCTTCAACGAATGGTATTAGTTGAAATCTTTCCCAGTTGATGTTTAAGATATCTTGAATATAAAGTTCAGAGTTAATATTATTAGTTTTCCTTACTTTGATGAATTTTCCAAACACAAAAAACAATAGAATGGTCACTGAAAGAGTCAGGTAATACCCCAGATTGTATGATTCTGTCGGGATGGGAAACTAGGATCCAATCAAGTAGAGAAGACGAACTTCACTCATAAGTTGGGTTAAATTTATACTGTTGAAGAGATTGCGATCATTACGAGATGAGCGATCTGCCCAATTAGAGTTGAAATCACCTAATATGATTTTTTCACTAGTGCAGTCTAAAGAATTAATGGTTGATAGGATACATTCAGTTGTTTCAGCAGGAGCATTGGGAGGTTTATAGATATTTCCTATGATAAGTCGTTTGTTCTCATGTAAAATAATTTTAACAAAAAGGCATTCAAAACGCGAGGGATTCTCAGTTGGTAAAATATGTTCTGCAGTCAAATTTGAGGATACATATGTCAAAAGACCCCCCTCCTCTTGAGCCCCTGTCTTAGGGGACATAGGACATAGTTATCAATTGTGACTTCATCATCAGAAATATTGCTGTTTAACCAGGTTTCAGAAAGAGTAATTACATGAGGTTTATTATGGGTGAGCCAGGCTCTCAATAAGTCAATTTTATGTGACAAACTCCTAATGTTCAAGTGAATAACATGCATACCTTTAATAGAGTTCATTATTCTGAGATGATGTGAAAATAAATATGCAAGTAAGGTGGCAGCAAAAATGCACACCGATCATCATCACAAATAGCAATATGTAATAAGCAGGGGCAGGTGAAGAGAGAGAAATATAATTGGCAAACATATTTATGTGTGTACTGTACTGTTGGACAGATTGATCCACTAAGATGGATTGATCAACATAGAAAGAGTGGGTTTGGGAGGAAACTTCACCTTCACCAGCCACCTGCAGGCCATTTCTAAGAGTATTTGATGCACCACACTCACGCTGACCAAATGACTGAGTTTTTACGGTGCTTGCCCACTAAGATGAACCGACGTACAAGCAGATTCTCAGTAAAGGCAGTTTTATCTCCGCTGAGGCTTCTCCACTTGAGGACCTTTAGAGATCTCTGATCCAGACTCCCTGAAATTTGAAATTCTCAATTCTCTGTACCTCCTCCCCTTGTATAAAGGGGCGGGTCCACCCACAGACATTGCGGGTCTGAGTGAATGGCCGCACATGTCTTAATATAATAATATAATATCAATGCATGCGTATTGGAACAGCAGCAAAAGTGCTAGACTCCTGGCTACCATTCACTATTGCATTGGAGTAGTTCATGAGGAAACAGTCATGTTTGTATGACTATTGAGTGCAAAAAGAAGAGGGCTGAGGACGCAGCCCTGTGGCGCTCCTGTGTTCAGTGACAGATTTAAACCCTGACATTGGGGGGTCTGTTGTAATTCCGGTTTACATTATATAACATTTTCAGAGATAGAAATGCTGATGTACTTTTGGTTGGTTAAGCTAGGTCTGGAGAACAGGAATCCCCATAAACAGAGGCTGCAGCCCTCGTTACACCCACCGCAGGTTCGACTGCAGGCCTCAGCTCTCTGATGAAAGTCTCAACCTCTCACGCTCCTCACATTTCCTTTCTCTCTTTAGCTGTCCTCTCAAAAAAGACTAAAAGGAAAAAAAACTGTCTCATGAATATGAGATTTTTCAAAATTGTAAATCGTTATCATAAATAATTAACAGACGAATCCAAAATATATTAATAAGCTTAGTGCTGCTGTTTCCTATTGACGTTGCTTCTATGCTTGATTTAATTATACATTTTGATCATAATTCATTTAAAAAAATAGTTGTAGGTTAAAAGGCTGAATATGTCTTTAATTTTTATCATAACCAACAGCCTCTTGCCAAAGCTGCCACTCAACCACGATCATCAGACATATCACTGAATGCTGACAAGTCAACTTAACAAATGTTCATTTCTCACACATAGTGTAGGCTATGTATGGATATCGTTTGTGTGAGAAGCATATGTGACTGATAAGACTCGCTGACTTGGCACCCAGATAATCCATATTTGGTCTGACCGACGTAGTTGAACATGTATAAAAACCTGGAGAAACATCAGAGCGGCATTCATCCACACAGAGAATCCAAGGTGAGTCCTAGCTGCAAAGAGAGAGATATGAAGGATCTCTCCATGTGTAAAGGTTTAGTTGTCAAACTCTGAATCTTTCCTCTGAGTGGAAACTAAGGTCGATTCCTCTCCGTATCCTGCAGGTCTGCTGAGATGGCTCGCACATCTGTTTTCAGGTTCTCCGCTCTGGCTCTGCTGCTGCTGTCTGCCTTCTGTTGGGCCGACAATGAGGTACAATCATAGAAAAAAACAAGTGAAAAATGACAGACCTGTGTGACTTCTGTCTTTTGTCATGATTTATCAGTTTCATGCCACAAACATGAAAGACCTCCTGTCTCTTCAATGAAGCCTGTCGCCTTCTTTACTTTCTCAAAGGTCTAGTCTGATGATTAATTTAAGCCTCAGTGAAGTAAATGATCATCCTTTATCCTTTTTTAATACTCTTGTTTCTCACAGATGATTTGACTTTTTGAGAGACACAATACACTTAGTCTGCAGAGGTTTAGGTCTTTGATGCTGGAAGTATCTTAAAGTGTCTCAGTACTTTAACATTTTTAATGTAAACTTTTCACTTCAGGAAAATGTTTTTAATGATTTGATCTGTTGCTCTATATTTTGTTGCTAATGTATTTGTTTTCTTCTCCCCTGACTGCACACTGAACCTGCAGGCAGGTATGTAATGTCTTCTAATGATCACACCTGTTGTACTGACCTGCACTGTACTGTGACTACTGTATCTGTGTACAAAATCAAACTGTGTTGTTGTTGCTGTCACTACAGAGGAACAGCTGTCTGTCTCTGAACGTCTGTCGAGAGCCAACAGTAATCTGAGTAAGTGTGATCTTCTTGTGTCCCTGTGTTCCTCATGTTTTCTGTTATTAGCAGAACCTCAGCAGGTTTTAAAGAAGCTGTATGATGTGTTTCAGTCCGTTCTGTCGATGAGCCCAACCTGATTGAAGGAGACATCGCCATCGACTCAGAGGCCGAGAGAAACGCCGACCCATGCACCAGCCGCGGCTGCATGTGGGGCAAGTGGACTGATGGAAAGGTCTACATTCCTTATTACATCACCAACCACTTCTGTAAGTGTCACACAGAGGCCCATTTATCCAGAAATGTTCACTTTGAAAGCAGCTTGTTGAAGCAGCAACTTTTCAAACAGCTAGCAGGATTGTGACTGCTAACTGTTAATAATGTAACCAGTCTGGTCCCCTAAAGTCTTGACATGAATTTCCTAAAAAAGTGGACAATCCATAATATTCTTCACAGAAGAGAGGAGCTTTTCTTTTTCACCAGAAGCTCTTTACTTAAAACATTTTCCAAGCCCTTTCCTTTGTCAGCAATTGCTAGCTAACCTCGTTGCTGACACTAAATCAAGTAACTAATCTGATGTAAGCTAACGGTTAGCTAAGGGTTCATATGATTGAAAAAGTTTGAATGCATTGTTTGCATTGTTTTAAGGACTCAAACACTTCAAATGCTGCGTGTTAATATATAAAACATAATCTTGTCATGGTTTGTCACTTTGTTGTTCATGAAGGAGCATTTGCGATGTGTTTAATGATTATGTTCTTCTTGCAATGACTTTGAAAGTAATATTTATTATGTAGATCTTTATTTGAGAGAATATGGTGTTGTGTTGTTCTTTTGATGCTGAGTGTAAAGAGTTTAATGTTGTGTGTTTTGTATCCTCCAGCCTCTCGTGAAAAGGCCATCATCACTCGTGGACTGGAGTCCTTCTCTTCTTTCTCCTGCATCCGTTTCAGGCCCAGCAGAAGCGACGACCGCGACTGGCTGCAAATCGAGTCTCAGAACGGGTAAAAAAAGACGAAAGTTACCAATGAGTAGTTTGAGTTCCTTAAAGGAAGAATATGCGACTTTTTGATCCAGCAGATGTCGCCCTTGAGCACCAGCATGAAACCAAAACAACTCGCGGTGCATTGTTGTGTTAGCATGCTAATGCTAGCTATCTTTATTATGCTCGTATCTTCACACTGCATGTAAATTTACCTGAAATGACCGTGATCTAAAAACACTTCAATTAAGCAGTGAGTACAGTATGTTATTCTTCTTTTCTCTAGTCCCTCAATTAAACAACTTTCATACATGAAGGGAGGAGTCAGCCGCCGTCCCGGCGATGTAAACAAAGTGTAGTTATGGCTTGGAAAGCTCTGAAAACATCACAGACAGTGGGACTCGGGTGTTACACCCATTGTAGACAGTCATGACTCACAGAGTTATTTTCAGAGGAGATACTTGATTTCTATTACATTTAAGTGTGAAAAATCGCATAATTTCTTCCTTTAAGCTTCTGTCAGACGTCAGTGTACTTACTCTGTCTCTGTTCAGCTGCTGGTCCTACGTTGGCCGCAGTGGTGGAAAGCAGGTAGTGTCTCTGGCCCGTAGTGGATGTCTCTACCACGGCACCGTCCAGCATGAGCTGCTCCACGCTCTGGGATTCAACCACGAACAGACCCGCTCTGACAGGGACAACCACATCCAAGTCCTGCTGCAGAATGTTGATTCTAGTAAGGAGGCTGTTTTTTATTCACAAAGCTGAATTGACACATTGACACTCTGAAGCTTATTGAACTCTTTCTCAAGCAGCTGAGCTGAACTCATTTCTGTCCAGAGTCAGAGTGACTTCATACCAAACAAATATTACATTTATTTCTGTTGTTTTCAGGTATGCAACACAACTTCAGGAAGATCGCTACCTTGAACCAGGGCACTCGCTACGACTACAACTCTGTCATGCAGTACCACAAGTGAGTGAGACTGGCTTCACCTCAGCACCGTCGTGTTTCATCAAACATACAGTATGTGTGTGTGTGTGTGTGTGTGTGTTCACAATGTGCCTCAGTTTAGTCTTAACTGCTCTGTGTCCTGTTGTAGGTACGCCTTCTCCAAGAACAACAAGCCCACCATGCTGCCCATCCCTAACCCCAACGTGTCCTTTGGTAATGCCCAAGAGATGAGCAGCAATGACAAAGCCAGGCTCAACACTCTCTACAAGTGCTGTGAGTGTCTTCCTGCTTTAGGATAAATATTCAATCATATAGGCACTAACACTGCCTTCCTATATAGGTGTAATTTAAACATCATACTAATGTCCTCTTTGTTGTTCTTTGTTACAGAAGAAGCCAGTTCAGATCAGAGGAAACATCATCTCCTTATTTTTACAGTGTTGAACAACAGACACTAATCTGATCAGCACATCAGTCCATGATCTTTCATTAAAGCTTACCTGAATGTAACACAGCATCCTCTTGTTATTCCTTCATTAAGGGCACAGTTTGAGACTGGAGAGACTCCACTTTCTGCAATATGTAGATTCAGAGTCTGTTGTCCAGCATCTAAAGACACCTCAGAAGAAAATGAATGGAGTCAGACTTTTACAAAAAAATAAAACCACTGGAGATGATCAGAGTCCGATACAAAAAAACTGTATTCAATGCTAGCAAGAGACACCAAACAGGCCTAGGACTACTTGCTTATACAGTAAATGGTTTGAGGACAAAGAATCAAAGACATTCATGTTGTGTCCGGCTCATCCTGATTCACAGTTTGTTTGAAAGGTTAACTTTAGCATAAAGCATCCCTTGGTCTTACACATAGAGATCAATGCGTAACACAGCTGTGCAGTTGTAGTCTATGCGTCATCACTCTGAAGTTGTTTTGGTTGTCTGAATGCACTGATCTATACAAATTACACTGATAAATAGACTTGACTTGAGCTTGTAGCGTTTGGCTTGCCCTCTGACGACTCAAAGCTCCTCCTGCCCATTTACACCCATTCCCACACTGATGGCAGAGGTTGCTGTGTCAATCAGTATTAACTAATCCCATTCATACACATTAAGACGCCGCTGAGGAAGCAGCAGGTTAAGTGTCTTGCTCTAAGGACACATCGGACATGTGGCTGCAGGTGATCTCTTGAGAGAGTGAAAACAACAGACTTATGACTACAATGGCAGCAAAAACATGAACAATACAAGTAACCTTTTATTAGCAGGAATAGAAACGTAATGATAATTAACTGATATAATAAATACAGCAAGTCAACAAGTCTAATATATTTCAAGGCCATTAACAACTATAACATGGTTAATGTGGGGAGGACTGATAATGTAAGCAAAACAAGATCCGCACACCAAGAAGTTCCGGTTTAAAGGATTTATTAAAGGTCCCATATTATGCTTTTTCTGGTTTTATGTGCTCTTTAGTGTGTTTTCCAAGTGTCCTGTGCGTGTTTAGGCACATCTATTTGCAAAAATTCAAAGTCCGCGGAAACGCAGCTTCTCCTACCTCCTCCTGTTAGCTGTAGCATTAGCTGCATGTAACGCTCGGTTCTAGCCCCCCTCTAAAAAAAATGTGCCAGTGTTACGTCTTGTCAGTGTGATATCACTGATCTAAGCCCATTGGCTTGTTGTGGCAAGCCCTGCAGCTCATGTTGCACGCCCGTTAACTTCTGCAGCACACCCACGATATGCCGTAGCCTGCGGTAGCACAGTAGAGCTAAGGTGCTAATGTTTATGCTCCGCTCGGACGGAGCCAGTGGCTGCATTCCCAATATGGTAAAAGAGGCGGGACATTTCCGAGAACCGTGCTGAGCAACTGACCAATAACGACAGAGCGGATCTGCAGACCAATCAGAGCAGACTTGGCCCACGTGGGGTCTAACAGTGTGGGATTAACAGAGTGTAGCTGACGGACTCAGAACGTAGAGGGAGCAAGGAGGAGCAGTACATGAAAACAGACACTTTTTTCAAACTTTAGCTATTGTGAACGTACAAAAGTAGGTACATAGATTAAATATACGAACCCCAAAAAGGGCAGAATATGGGCTCTTTAAGTGACGTTTCGGGCAAACGATTGATAAATCCTTCAATCGGGAACTCCTCTGTGTGCAGATCTTGTTTTGCTTTCCTTACCTACTCGTGTTTTTTGGATCCAGCACCCACTGAGGGGATGTGCATGTCTTTTTATTTTATTTTTCATTGAGTGCCGATAATGGTAAATAAAGCTGTTGGAGCCGAACAACTCTTACATTAACATTACAGCTATAAAAACAATATTGAAAGGAAAACTGATATTAATAGTTGTTAGTTTGAGTCAGGCAGGTTCATGGAAGCAAGTGATCCACAACAACAATACACAGGGACCTACAACTGGAGGAACAAGCCAAACAAGTGAGAAGAAAGAAGCAACTTAAACATTTCAACCAACGCCTTTAACCTATACAGACAATGCTGCTGCCTAGGTATTACTTGTGTGTCATTATGAAAAACAACATGTTCAGAGATTATAAACTTACAACCAAACAGCCTACATTTTGTTACTTTTGATGATGGTCATTAATTCCTTCAAATTTGTCCAACTTTTGGACAGAATTATATGATTTTTTTGGTCATTATTTGTTGTATTGGTTTTGCTTGTCATTGTGGTTTTATGTAACTTTGTTTACCTGTTTATCACCAACCTGCCAAGGGACTACAGATGGAAATTAGCCTATGGCTATAATCTTTTTTATTTACATTTGATGTTCATGATAACCTCAATTATTTAAATCGCATCTTTAATTTAATGTTTGCACTGCCTGTTATTTAATGTCTTTTTTTGATAATTTTGCACTATCTGCTTTTTAAACATTGCTACATATATAAACAACACAACTTCAGAAGGTCAGCACTTTTTATTTTTATTTTTATATTCAGTTCTAATTACAGATTTTTTTCCTCAACTGTTTATAGGTTCTTCTTTAAATGTCACATGTATTTTTATCCCTGCACAGGTTATGTCTAATTTTAATTGCCCAGTTTAATTTTGATTCATCTAGGGCAGGGTTGGGCAACTTGCGGCCCGGGGGCCACATGCGGCCCCCATCAACCCTCAAGGTGGCCCTCAGGTAAATTTTTACATATCAATTAATTGGAAACATGAAGAAAAGATGACAAAATCTGCCATGAAATAATGAAAAACAGAAATATGTCCATATGTTTTTGTATACTACAATTTGGCCCTCTGGCGGTGAGAATTAAATGAATGTGGCCCTTACTGTGACCAAAGTTGCCCATCCCTGATCTAGGGGTATTCTTTAAATCTTTTTTCGGGTTAATATATATGTATGGGAGGGGGGGGGGGGGGGGCGTTGTTTTTGTGGTTAATTTGTAACAAATGTTTCATGTCATGTACGTCTTCTGCTACTGGATGCTTTGAATTTCCCTCGGGATCAATAAAGTATCTATCTATCTATCTATCTATCTATCTATCTATCTATCTATCTATCATTAACGTGCACTGTCCCTATTTTAAATGAATAAATAGATGAAAACAAAAATGCTTCGTTTTAACTGCAATCTTAAATCTCAGTCAAGCATTAATTGTTTTATTTTACCTTTTTATTTTATATTTTTTATGCGACTTTCTCTTCATAATATTGTGCTGTCATGTCAAGCAGAGTGTCTATACCGTCTATAACCACTAGATGGCGGTACCTTTATATTATGATTACGGATGGGCGCTTTCGGCTGTTCTGACGCAAGACGAGAAAAAAAAAAAAAAACAGCTTCCTGTCTCCCCTGGCTCTCCAAAAATGGCGGACACGTGTGGCCAAGTATTGCTGGGATCAGGGCTCACCGTCCTCTCCCACCCTCTGATGTACATAAAAGTCCTGATCCAGGTAAGAGGCCAGGTGTTTATGCGAACGATGTCAAGACGTGCCGGGTCCTGCAGCTGCCTCCTCTGTGAAACACTGAGCTCGGTGGTCACCTGAAGAGGCAGCTGTCAAACCTCATTGGAAATATTGCAGTGTGTTGTTGTGTTGCTTCTCAGTGAGTGGACGGGTGGTGTGAGGGTCGACACAAAGTCTGCTGTGATTCCTGGTCATGTACTCTTCAATTCGGCTTTAATTTAAACCTCACAGAAACATGTGCAGCGATCAGAATAAGAGCTTCATTCTGGATCCTGTCTGTTGTCCCTGTGACCTTCTGTGTGTAAAACACTCTGTAGTGGGCGGAAGCGACGTCTGATAACCGAGTTATAGTCCACCCTGCATTGATATGCAAAGTCACTTTGACAGTTTTATGAATGCATTCTGCACCCAGATCCTGAATTATCAGGAGCCTGTGTTTAAAAGACGTAAATTGTACTTTCTAGGTGCACAACTTTGCAGCAGAAACACAGTAGTGAGCCGATCAGCTGTTTCCTGCAGCCCTGGTGTGATTCCCCCCCTGCGACCCTTTTTTGCGTTTCACAACCATTTCCTGAAGTGACCACACTTATTTATCACCCATTACTGGTAGATGAACACAAACAGGGGCTTTGTTTAAAAGGTGGAGCACAGTATTCATGGACCCTGGTCATTAACATACTGCTGCCCTTTGGCCCACTAAAGCTAACACTAGCAGCAGGAGCTAACCAGCTAAAGTCAATGTTAATCATTTAGCCAGCGTCCTCAAAGTTGTTTTAAGGCCAGAATGAGTTCCCTTCTCTTTATGTGAAGGCTGAATAAACCCGAGGACAGCTTTGACACAAAACTGGAAACAACAAGTTGACTTAAAGTGTCAAATAGAAACAGAAAGCAGGAAGTCTGAGAGTGCACAAAGAGCAGCTTGCTTATCAAGTGTGTGTGTGTGTGTGTGTGTGTGTGTGTGTGTGTGTGTGTGTGTGTGTGTGTGTCTCTGTGTGTCTCTCTGTGTGTGTGTGTGTCTCTCTGTGTGTCTCTCTCTCTCTCTGTGTGTGTGTGTGTGTGTGTGTGTGTGTGTGTGTGTGTGTGTGTGTGTGTCTCTGTGTGTGTGTGTGTGTGTGTGTGTGTGTGTGTGTGTGTGTGTGTCTCTGTGTGTGTGTCTCTGTGTGTGTGTCTCTGTGTGTGTGTGTCTCTGTGTGTGTGTGTCTCTGTCTCTCTGTGTGTGTGTCTCTGTGTGTGTGTCTCTGTGTGTGTGTGTCTCTGTCTCTCTGTGTGTGTGTCTCTGTGTGTGTGTGTGTGTGTGTGTGTGTGTGTGTGTTGTTAGGTAGGACATGAACCGCTCCCTCCAAGCCTGGGCAGGAACCTGTTTGGCAGACAAGTCTACCAGCTTCCCGGACTGTTTGCTTATGGTGAGTCCATCACAGACATTAAATATGTAATATCTATAACAATCAGAGGGCAGACAGACGAGTGTCTTACAACCTTTACTGGTCTCGCTTTTTGTTCTTTAATGTGACGACTTTGTTTCTAACGCTGGTAGAAATGGAAATGCTGTAATCAATCAATCAATCATTATTTATACAGCGTCAATTCATAACAAGTTTTATCTGGAGACGCTTTACAAAAGAGCATATGGGATAAGATGCAGGAAGGATTTCTCCTAAAGATTGATCTTTACTTTGGCTCGTACTAAAAGTGTCTGGGACGTTTATTCAAAATTGTAAAATAATAATAACAAGACACGTCTCTAAAAGTGTCTTCACTTCAATCAGTTTACTGATAACAAATCTCACAGACACTTTACAAGAAGAGCAGATTGTACCCTTTGTTTGTGGCTGTTCGTCGTCTCTCAGCTGGAAGGTCGAGGGTTCGATCCCCGGCAACCTGCAGAAACATGTCCGATGTGTCCTCGGGAATTGCTCCCGCTGCTTCGTCGGTGGCGTATGAATGGATTAGTTACTTCTGATGGTCTCACTACATCCTCTACCATCAGTGTGTGAACGTGTAGGTGTGACGTGTGATGTCAAAAAAAAAAAGCGCTTTGAGTAGAAAGACGAGAAAAGCGCGTTAGAAGCTCAAGTCCATTTATATTGTTGACAAAGAACCAACATTAATTCACCACGAGTAAAGCACTTGGCAACATCTAGCAACGTAACAGTGGCAAGGAAAAAAAACCTCGACTCATGTTGAACATCCCTCTGCTGTGACTGTGCTGGGCTTGGACAGTGTGATAGAGGGAGACACAGATAGAGACGAACGTACAGAACAACGACATCAATGATTGTTACAGATTTAAGGCTACAATGCCAATAATAATTCCAAAACGATAATGGGTAAGTATGATAAACAACTCATCAGTCTAATATTAACACCGCTAACTATAACAGAATATAATAGAATAGATGTTTATTGCCATTTGCACAGGTACACGACGGTACAGGTACATTGGAATTTTTGTGCCTTTCTCCCTGAGTCAGCTTCTACAAAAAAGTTAAAATTAATATATAAAATAGAAAAGCATTATAATAAAAAAAGAGTAGAAAAGTACAAATAAAATTAAAAAAAAAAAATAAGTTGTAGTAAGAGCTAAGTAAATTAAAATAAACTGTACAGAAGCTATACACTGTATTAAAGCAAAGATATAATACAAAACAATATATAAGGGGAACACTGTACAATGAAATGAAAATATAAATATGTTTTCTTATTGCACCTGAGGTTATTGCACACATATTTTTCACATTATATAATTGCACTGTTTTCTGTTTTTAAGGTTAATATTGCACACTTGTTTTGCACTGTGAGGTGGTCAGCTGTCCATTTAGTCTGTGAGGTGTGGGGGTGAGGTACTTCCTTCCCATCTTAATGTCCTGTGCTACAAGTCTCACAGCAGCAGGGAAAAAGCTGTTGTGGTGTAGCGGGCCTTGTGGGTGGAGATGCTCTCTGGCCTGTGATGTCGCAGGATATAGCCCGAGTTCTTCCACCTGAACAGAGCAATAACGATAACGATAATAAAATGAGGAAGAATGGGGAAGAGTGTTAATCACAGCTTAATATTCACATCATCAAGTATAACCAACAATAATAGAAGTCAGTCTGATATTTATTGATGTAGCAGTTTGAATGAGATGGATCCACAGCAGCACGCCGCTCTATTCAGAACAGAGGGGCTGTAAGTTGTCGGGTCGGTCAAAGCTGTGACTACAATCGCTGATGTTGTGTTAACATAACTGCAATTATTTTTTTTTTGTGCGTGGGAACATTTCGCTCCTAAAAATAGACCAATAAAATATTTGTGCATGTACTGTAACAGGAGTGACAAAAGCCCAGAGAAGTGTCTTGAGTTGTGATCCCCCCCCCCCCCCCCCCCCCGCCCCTTAATGTGCCCTGTGGACGATTCCTTTGAGCAAACTGAAGTTTTGTTTACATTCAGTGTTTGTCACCAAAATTCATTTGTTTGTGTTCACGATGTTGAACAAACCTGTTAAGTGTCTTTTTCTGCTCCTAAAACATCAGTACAGAGACCTTTTTATGAAACTTCACTCGTGAGGAATCTGACCTTTTGCTGATGCATTGCTTTGTATGTTAACATGCTGCTCGTACCCGCTGATGATCAGAGTAGTGTAACATCAACCTGCCACCAATGTGCTGGCGTATCGTTCATATCTGTCAAAAACAAACTTCTGTCAGAGTCAGTAAATGGACTTAAAGCGTCTATAATCCTTTTGACTACTCAAAGCACTTTTACACCGAATGTCACACCGAAGCAGCGGGAGAAATTCAGGGTTAAGTGTCTGGCTCCTTTGGACATGTGGCTGCAGGAGCTGGGGATCGAACCCCCAACCGTCTTTACCAACTGAACCACAGCCGTCACTAAAAACATTCTGTAGGCTCTGAGTTTTGATCTGACAATATTTAACTGAATGAAGGAAAACAGATTTTTAAACTCTTAATTGTCCTTTTTTATTAAACCACTTATAATAAATGTCAGTCACAAAGTAGAGAAACACCATTTTGACTTTTGGGGAGTTTGCATTTACTTAATGTGTGATATGTATTCTTGTGTGTGTGTGTGTGTGTGTGTGTGTGTGTGTGTGGATAAAGCTAGTCTGGTATCCTGCAGAACACACAGCCATAGTTTTCTGTAACAGGACAGGTGTCTCTCCTTCAGGTGGATCTGATCTCACTGCTGAGCTCCATGTTTACAAACTGTCCTGTTCTTTTATTTTCTGTCCATATCAGCAAAACACATCATCAAGATTGATGGCAAAGTGGGTCTCTTCAAAGGGCTTGGTCCGAGGCTCTGTGCCGGCACCATCGGCACAGTGGTGCACAGCAAAGTTGTGCAGGTAGGCCAGACACAACATGACATTTAAAAGTTACCCGCATCCCTCCTCGCTCGTTTTGATTCGGACGGCGCAGGTGAAGTGATGTTTTACATTTCATTACGCACGGCATTGTGGGTGATAAATTACAACTCATTTCCTGAAACGATGCATCCAAACCATACTGCACAAAACCCGGAAGTTAGTATCCATGCTGAAATGTTCAGTATACTGAGAACCACCTACTGAAAAGTCTGCGCTCCATTCTGAACTGTGACTTTCCTGAAAGGATCTAAAGTCTTCATTGCACAAACATGTTGGCAACATTTCAATTCCCCAGCGTAGCCAACGTGCAATTTTATGTGATTGTAAACAAGAAATGGACAATATTGGCTGCCTGGGACTTAAATGTTGTTTTGCCGTGGTATGAAAAAAGGTTTCCGAGCTGTTTGATTTGAGCTTGTAGCGGCCGAAGCAACAGAGTCCGCTACACGACGTTATAATGAGAATATTTACCTTTATATCTATATGCTATGTGAAATCCAATGGAATGACAACATCCAGAAAAGAGAAGAGAACAACATGCTGACGAACAGAAAACAGAATGCAGACGTTTAATTAGAGCACGGAGATCGTAGAGGTGCAGACACTTTAGACAGTCACTGTATATAAACGTCACTCAGGTCCCATTGGCTCAAATTGAAAATCTCCAGAGTATATGCGGCCGCGTTCAGACATCAGCTCACTCGGATATTCTGTGGATAAAATACTAGGGGTCTGGCCGGATAAACTCCGGGTAAAGTCTGCGCGAAAAATGCGGCTGTTTGCGTTCACACGTAGCCTAAAGAACCTCCGGGTAGCCAAATCTCCGGAGTTTTTCAGGAGATTTCCGTATGTGTGAAAAGGGTTTCCGAGCTGTTTGATTTGAGCTTGTATCATATGGAAGGTTAAAATTGTAGTATCTTGACGAGCCTAGTTAGTTTACACCTAGAGGTAATTTTTCTTAAGCCCAGTAAGATGTTTGATCATGAAGGACGTAAATAAATATCTGATTTAAATGGGTTCTGCATCCGTTAATGACATTAATGTTTTTAAAGTAGGATAATGTGCTTTTTTCCCCGTCATGGTTTAATTGTAACACAACGAGTGTCCAGATTTAAAGTGTGACATTTCACTCTCTTACAGAAATGTCAGGAACAAGGAGCACCTCAGGTAAGACTTTCTGACACTGATCACACTTTGAACACTAGATAACAGCAGCGACCATAAAAACAGTTAAAGATCGTACGATGCCTTTATCTTACAGGGTTTATTCACTGGGTGGTTTGTATTAAAAGCTGTTAAACCATTTTGTCAGAAGGTGTTGATAGTTGTCCGCACTTCATAGTTTATTAATTTCTGTAACAATTGCCATTTTATATGTTTCATAAATGCTTGTGGGTCGCCAGAATTACTTTTTATAGTCTGTTTATGAGCGCAAACAATTCTCAGGCTGCATTGTTCTCCATTGAAGTCAGACTTGAATTATAATTGAGTTTAAGAATCGGGGGAAACAAAATGTTTTATGCAAATTTGCTCCAAAAGTTACATTGATTTTAGTACTAATTAAACAGCTATTATTCAACAAATCATCATTGGGGCACCTGGTGGTTATGTCACTTGCCCCATGTACAGAAGGCAACAGCCCTTATTGCAGCAGCCGTGGGGTCAAGTCCCTCCTCGGCTCGTTGTTGGATGTTATATCCCCCTCTCTCTCCTCCCAGTGTTTCCTGTCTCTCTTCTTTGGGATGTTTTTAAAAAGTCTTCAAAACACCTTCAAAGATGATACTAATGTTTGTCTCTTTTCATGTTCTGGGCGGTCAGCAGAAGGCTGCGGACGGCTCCTTACAGTACGTTGTCAACGAGGTGAGACATGTTTACAGTTTCAGTAAGATACTACCAACACGCACCAAACAAGAGCAAATTAATTTATAATCAATAATGACATTTTTATCTCTCAATGAATGAGACAACCTCGACGATCTTTGGGCTGTTGGGAAGGCCTCGACTTAGAAAACAAATAAGGATTTAAAGTCCAGCAGCTCTCTCACGTCTGTGGTAGGGTCTAGATCATGTTTTGTCTCTAACTGCCATTTTACTCATGCTGTGTGCGCACCATGGTCCGTCAGCTGCGTTCACTGGCGCTCTAGTCAATGCTCCGGTTTCCACAACAAGCCATGGGTCGGTCGCGGGCGCGTACCAGCACTACGCTCTGCTCCGTTTAAAATAAGCTGTGAGTCTATTTTCAACAAAGCTCGCCTCTAGCGCACTTCAAGCTGGACAGAAAAGATCGAGCCGGAAAGGAAGTCAAGACAAGAATATGCACAGAGCGTCTGGTCAATTTCAAAATAAAACACAATTTACAGACCCAGCGGGGGAGGGCGCACGTCGTCTGACAGAGCACAAACGTGTCTCTGACAGAACGCAGAGTGAGCAGACTAGGTGGAGATTGGCAGTGACGGATCACTTCAGTTCTTCACTGACACATGAAAGAGTACCTTTCCAAACCGGCTAGTTTTCCGAAAACAAAAAGGCAGGGCATTTATTCTGAAATCTTATCCGACAAATTGGTTACTATAGTGATGGTTTGTGAAATGGCTCAGTCAGTTACAGCCTCAACTTAGAAAATACACCTATTTACAGAAGTCAGTGATGTTTTGTAGATTAAAATAAAAAAAAAACATGACGTCATTAAGGATAACATAGTCACAGATTTGTTTGTTTTACTCCTTCCTCCTGTTGAAACTGGTCATTTGAGGATCTTCATAATTCACATTGTAAGTGATGAAGGATCAAATCCACACTCTGTGTCAGGCTTAATTAAGCCATAATGCACAGCAAGTTGTCAGCAACTGTTTTTTTTTTGTCTGCTTGGGGCAATGGAAACAAGTTCAAACATTGTCTTATCACTAACATTTAGTGCGTATGGTGAACTTGATAGCAAACTGTCGCTCATTTACAAACCCAGCAGTTACAGAGCAACGTCATTATCATTCAAACGTTCTGTCTTTGGGTCGTCTGCACATCTTCTGATTGATTTTTATCTTTTCCACAGACAACCAAAGAGATGATCGCTCGGTCCTGCGCCACCATCGTCACACATCCTTTTCATGGTGCGTCATGACCGTCTGCAGCTGCATAAAGATTTGACACAGCTTTTACTCACTACAACATTATCCTTGAGACTCGTCAGTGGTTGTATAAAGGCACACCACTTGTTCCCTTTGTGATACATTGGATTGCTTTTATATTACCTGTTTTTTTTATATTTTTCTGAATGTCAAATGTTTTCCCCTCTATTTGTTTTTCAGTGATTACTTTGCGATGTATGGTCCAATTTATTGGAAGAGAAACAAAATACAGGTAAAGTTATGATACCAATTTCAACGATACTCTACATGACAATTATGAAAAATTTACAAAACATTCTCTGTCTCTCTCTTTGTCCTTAGTGGAGTGTTTGACTCCATCGTCACAGTCTACAGAGAAGAAGGCATACTGGGCTTCTTTGCGTGAGTTACACTGTACTTGTCTTTCTTTTTTTCTTTTTTACCTGATCAAAGCAACACTCAAATATCCAAGATGGCACTGTACGGTTAAGTCCTGGTATGAGCTGCTCCCACTTATTTGAATCTTTATTTTTTAACGTAAGTGTTCTACCTGAATATGCTGCCTGACCTCAGTCTTGTCGGAATTTAAGTGTAGGAAATTTACAGACATCCAATTTGTAACAGCCACTAGATACTTGTTATTGAGATTATTAGGCTTGAAGGAGAAGTAGAGCTGTGTATCGTCGGCATAACAATGATAAAGGATACCTCAACAGGAGTTTAGTAGATTCCCCAGAGCTAACATATACTATGAAACCAGAACTGGTCCAAGGATTATGCCCTGAGGGACCCCAACATGAGAGGGGAGCATAAGAAGATACATAGTTGTTAGAGCTGTTCCCAAGATAACCTCCAAGTTCAATAGTCTATCAACTAAAATGGTTTGGTCAGTAGTGTCTCATGCTGTGGTTAGGTCAAGTAAAACTAAAATGGGATAGTTACGTTTATCTGCACGCATTAAGATGTCTATAGAAACTCTAAGCAGTGCCGTTTATTTACGTTTATTTATGTTTTTTGAGGAAGCCGGATTTAGGGATGATGTTTTCCTCAACCACTTTAAGAAGCTGGAGAGTAACTACTTTCCCCAGAATTTCTGAAATGAAAGGAAGTTTGGAGATTGATCTGTAGTGGGCTAATTCGGTGGTGTCAAGCAATGGTCTTTTTTTGCAGAGAGGGAAAAAGCAGCTGTCTTGAAATAGTCAGGAATGCAACCAGAAAAGAGAGAATGATTAATAATAGAGAGAAAGCAGAGGGAGATGACTGGCAGGATCTCTTTGAGAAATATGGAGTGGATCAGTGGTGAACTAATTTAATACCTTGAAATAATCTGTCTAAAGATATGTTATTTTCTCTGTGGATTATATTTGCTCATTTAAGATTAATCAGTAATTTAACTGTCTTTTTGTGTTTGTTTTCAGTGGTTTGATTCCTCGCCTGCTTGGTGACGTCTTGTCTCTGTGGATTTGTAACCTCCTGGCTCATCTCATCAATACATACGCCATCGATGACTCGGTATATTTTCTTTTAGTCCGTACACTTGTTCTATGTTGTGTCCATGAGTTTGGTTAGTGGAATGAAAATTGCCTTAAAGACACATTTACCAGCTCAGGGCTTAGAGCATGGCAAACATGACAGGCATACTTTAAATGTGATTATGCACTCAGACTAGGGTTCTTAAAACAATCAACCAACCCACAACCCACTCATGCATTTCAAGAGAAGAACAAAATAATCTTTACAAACTTCAAGAAAAATTCACACATTAGAGGAGGAATACAAATATCAATGCATTTCCTCAATCAGTTGTTGGATGTGCTGATAAAAGTTATTAAAAAGGCATCTTACTAAAGGAAACGTAACGATACCGAGGCCTCCCGATATCACTGCAGCAAACTCAAAGTAATCAAGATATGTCAGCAATAAATAAAACAGAAGTAAAAGCAGAACTGACCAAGTTGAATTCTTAACCAGCGCGTGTGAATGATAGAAATGAATAATCTGAGTCTGAGTTACTACGGTCGACTCAGATTATTCATCTTTATTTAGTTTGAATCTAAATCAAATTCTATACCTCTCTGTGTTTTTAAAAGTAGCTGAGGTATGTGAGGCTTTATACACCAGCTGAAGACCTCCCTGTATCTTCCAAAACCAGGTAGACAATAGGTTGTATATCAGATGTGGACATAGTTAACATGACATCACCCATTGTTCTGTGTATTACACTTTTGAAGCCTTAAATTTGTCATCTTGATTTATCGTAGCCAAAAAATTACCATATAAGAGCCAAGGAATCCCCCCCTCCAAAAAAATAAATAAATATATATATATATATATATATATCTTTTTTTAACAACTCATCTTTTTTAAGATTTTTGCATAAACTTGCATAACTAGGGGTGTTTTTTTTGTTTTGTTTTTTAAACCAAAAGGCCAGAGCCACTTCTTTTACACAGTCCCTGACATAACCATACCTTCTTGTAACTGACCTGTCTTTTAACCCCTCTGCCTCCCCGTCCTCTGAAATGAATCCTAACACTGTTAATTCGTCTGTTGTGTACAGATGAGTCACACAGGAGAAATGAAGAACTGCTCTCAGGCTGTGACAGGGGTGAGTGTGACGAACATCTGCTGAACACTTGTCGGTCCGTCTCTTCCTCCATGTTTGAACATGTTCCTGATCTTCTTCTCTTTTCCTTCAGTTCTTTGCGAGTATGCTCACGTACCCATTCGTCTTGGTGTCAAACCTCATGGCTGTCAATGACTGCGGGTGAGTTGTCGGCTTGTTAGTTGTTGCAAATGCTCAGAAGAATTGGATCAAGCAGACTTACATTTCCACTGTTTCCTACAGACTCGCTGGAGGCCTGCCCCCCTATGCATCTGTATATCCCACCTGGGTGGACTGCTGGAGGCATCTAAGCAGAGATGTAAGTACACACACTGGATGCATGCTAACAACGCACCAGACACTGTGGTTGAACATTTCAGTCACTAATACGAGAATCACAGCAGGGGGAACATCTACACTGACGGTTACTGCTCACAAACATTTACATTATGTAACGTGTCTGAAGTTAAACCTCATCAGATCAGAAGGCCCCTAATGAATTATTTTATGATCATTAAAACATTTCAACCAACATGGTGCTGCATGTATTTTCAGCCATCATAGATTCAGACCTCACAAGTTAAAAAGTTATCATGTGTTTTTAAATGTCAAGTTTGAACAGTGTTGGGATTAATTGTCCAGCTCTGGTCACTGCTCCTTCTCTGTTATTGATCAACTAGATGAGACTTATTGTGGGTTAATAGTTCAAGCTATTAGGAGTTATTAGAAGAGCACCCTCTGCTGGACATCGTCTGAAGATGGGCAGAACAAACACCTAGCTGTGTGGAGTGTCACCCACCTGGGGGAGGGGTTACTGCCCTTTGTGATGTCATGAAGGGAAAATCTCCAAACGGCCTGTTTGAGCACACATTTTCTGAAAAGTGGAGCAGGCAAAAGACGGAGAGGATGGACTTTTCTCGTAATTGGGGGGTTTGTAGACGGACTAGAGACACATGCGAGTGTTAGAAAAACATGGTGACGTGTATTTTTCACAATATGTGACCTTTAATCAACAGTTTGAACATGACACTATCCAATCCACTGTCAGGCGTTCCTTTTGACAATTTTTACATATTCCAAAAAGCAGTGTTATTACAGACCATGTTGTCCTTCATTGTGTTATAGTTACAACAGACGGGTGATGCTAATGAAAGTGATGAACCCAAGAGCTTACATGAAATGATTTTCATCGTGGTGAAATGTATTTTTTAACGCTACGCCTACTAAACATCTGACCTTTTCTTCATTGCAGGGCAACATGAGCAGAGGCAACAGTTTATTTTTCCGCAAGATTCCAGCAGGAAAGATGTACGCGATTGAGCAGAAGAGATTTTTTTAAAGCCTCAAGAGAACTGAGCTGAACAAAGTTGTGATAATAAAACAAACCCAAAAAAATCAACATTGCCTGATCGAGGTGTGTGTGGGGGGTGGGGGGGGGGTTGGACAGTCAGCACTAAATCCTTTTTTTTGTATGCACTTGTTTACTGATTTTGTTTTTTTAACCTGCCATCATGTGAAATTAAAACATTAATTTCTGATATTTCTTCCTGCAGGTTTTGTTAACTTAAATTTACTGATTGAAAGTGAAGGGTTGTAGGAGGATGAGATGCAACATTATGTCATTTTTCTTCGTAAAAAAAAAAAAAACCCTCATGTCAAACGACCTGTCTTAATACTTCTAACGATGATAACAAATGTGAAATGGCCTCTTCCCATGTATTTTTTAAATACAGATTATCTATTGACAATGACTCCCCTTCATCCATGAGATGGGATTTGTTTGTTGAACTAGCATCTCATTCTGCATGTGGTAATGTCTAATAATACACGTAAATGATCGAGTGGGACCTCTTGTTATGTGGTATTTGTCTTGTGTTAATTATTATGAAGCTCACTGTCTGGCAAGCGTGTAATGTTAATGAACAGAGGGAAAAGATGGGAGATGTCGGTGGTGGTTTTTCTGGAGCATGTGTGGTGTAGAGGCAGGAATGTGAAGCCTGAGCTGACCAAATCTCTCGACCGTCTGCGCGGTCAAGTGCTTGTATCAACTCATTCTGACCGACCCAAATAAAACATGCTTTTTGGACCATGTCTTTCTTGTAAAGGTGAAGAATCTGATGCATATGTACCCAGTGATACAAAATGAAACATTGATCAAGAGACCGTGTGTGAAATCTTTGCAAGCTTTGAAAAGTAAAAAGAGAAAAATCAGGAACAGTGTATTGAAACTCACAGATCTGCAGATACTAAACATGAAAATGCTAAACCTACATTTATGTCTGTTTCAAAACTGCAACTGTATGGAACAAGTTGCCATTCATGGAGTTTAAAAACAAAACTTTTTTTGATTTTGGGTATCTGGCTCCTACATGTTTGTGTTATGGAAACAGGCATCAATATCTTGTAGTTTCAAATTCTGGTGTGAAACCCTAATGGGAAGCGCTGCAGGCAGCAAGAAACACAAGAGAAAAGAGGGTTCTGTGCTTACAGTAAAATAAGTTGTCAGTCACTCAGTATGTGGTTCAGAACAGGACTGGCACTTCTATTTAAGAAAGTAGATGATTCACTGAGGGATGTGCTGTATTAGTATCATGACACTTTAGCCACTGTCTAGCCTCCTTTAGCACACTAGCCCAACATGGTACAGAAGTTTATATCAACACAGCTTCTGAACAAGGATTTTGCCTCTCAGTCACAATTAAACTTTGCACCAATATTTCACAAGCCCAAAATCGTCTGAAACTTGTGACACTAAAGTTGAGTTTATCACATTAAGGAAAATTCAGCAGGAAGTTTGTCGAGCTGCAAGATCTCTCTCCAACCGTACAATTAGAAATAGAAAGGGACTTCCAACGAAGTTAAAACTGATTTTTGTAGTTTAAAGGGTTAATAGTGTTTCAAATAAATTGTCCTGGACGGGGGAGCGACGATGTCGTGCCCCCCATGTACAGAGGCTAGCCGCAGCAGCAGCAGCCACCTTGGGTTAAGATCCAACCTCGGCCTTTCGCTTCATGTCATCCCCTACTCCATCGTCCCGGTGTTTCCTGTCCAGTACGGGCAAAAAGGCCAGAAAGCATTTCATTTCTCAGTCCTGCTCTAAAAGCTCCAAACCTGGATTATTCCCCTGCTAATGGATTTCCTTCTGTTTCATTAACATTAGAAAAATAGTGTCCACATGCTGAACAAGTTAAGAGCCTTTTCTTCAGAGACTTAAAAACTGTGAGCTGTTTTCAGGATCCCATGTTTTAGTCTTTTCATTGAATTTGTTGCCAAAAAGGAAAAATGTTAAAAAGCACAACTCATGTTTCTCTTTTAATGGCGCAGTAGGAAGGCTGAAACTGGGGACCCCCTCCCCCGGAAACATTCAATACAACTCGTGTAAACAGAACATACAGCAAATCAAACGCTGTGTTTCATCCCATCTGTAGTTTTACCCCAAAAAAATCCAAATGCACCATGATGTCAGCTGAGAGTTTATTATCTGCTGTCCAGTCGACGTAAGTGCACTGTGTGCTATTAGTGTTGGATACTAAATCTCAAATTCTGATCTTACCTGGATTTACAAACTGTGTTTACGGGTCTGCTGATTAAAAAAAACATCTAACGGCAACAACTTCCTAGAGTTTGACATTTACCGTGAAGAAACACAACATGATAAACGTTTCTTTAAAACAAAAGCAGGAGAGTGGATGGAGTTAATAACTATCTCAAGGTAAGAGAACGTATCATCAATTTTAGGACACGTTGCAATATCTGATCAAAAGTCACTTGTGATGTTTTTTTTTTTAAAGCACAGCTTCACTGAGAGAGGATTTATACATAAACTGTTGCAGAGTGTTTGACAGAAACTTTCATTTACAGTTGATGTTCTTGAGGAAAACAAAAAAGAAACATTTGCTTCCAAAATAAACATAAAGTTCAGTGCATCGTTCTGCTTCCACATTACGACGTGGCTGCAGAGCTCTCCGTGTCTTCTGCAGGTTTGTTCCCGCTGTGCTGAGCGCTGATGTGCTGACTCATGTCTTTACGGTTGGTTACCGTGTGGCCGCACTGCAAACACGTGTAGCGCCCTCTGGTGTGCTCCCAAAGGACTCGTCTGCTGGAGGTTTGAGCTGATGAGAGAGAAGACAAATTAACGTCTGAAACAAGAGAGTTCTGTTTTTTAACAAACGTGTGCAGCTGTGCTGTGAGGAGAGGCTCACCTTGATTTTTCCTCCACACAGCTGCAGGAGGAGGAGACAGAGGAGACGATCCTGAAGCAGGTTGGGTAGGCTCAAGAGATCCTGATGGCGCCTGGTTTTGACCCCGGGTATCAGGGGCGTCAGGAACCACTGATGTCCCCTCAAGGTTTAGAGACGGAGGCATATCAGAGGCTTCGTTTATGAGCTGAGGCAGCAAAGCAGCCTCCGTGAGCTGCTGGGGCGCAAGCCGGGGAGGGGAGGGGTCTGGGTTGGGCAAGAATGGGGGACCAAGATGAGGTGGGGCAGCAGACTCTGACTGAGGAGCAGCAGCGGGTAAGGAACCGTCCGTGTTTTGGATTTGAAGTTGCTGGGATGAGGACACCGACTCCAGCTGCGGTGGGTCCTGGTCCATGGCTGTGGGGGTCATGCTTGGGTCTGTTGGAGCAGCAGCAGCAGCTGGAGGGGGGGGCATTGGTTCAGGCAGCTTTGTTTTGCCCTGTGACACTTTTGAACAGGTGTGCAGGTGAGTGAGGAGGCCTTTGTAGGTCCGTAACTTTGTGCGACAGTTCTCACACCTGCAGAAATGAGAAAGAAAACGATTCACCATGAGCCACCTCGATGACTGAAGTCGGCGCCCTCTCATATCGGCACCAGAATAACTAGTCAGTTCAACTAATTATTAATATCTTGATTCATCCAGGACCGCAATGCCAGTCAAACGCTCACTCTAACAGTTTTTTTCTGATCTACTATTTTCGTTCGCAGCAGAAAGCCACCGCCTGGAGAAAAAGCGAAGCACTCAGCGTCTTTTTTTACGAGCGCTTTGTCGTTTTTGTGCGACCGCTCCAAGCACTCAAGTTAAAAATCTTTCAACTTTTTAGAAAGGCGCTGTTGACGTCACCAGCGCTCTTTTCAAAATGTACGATATTCCCAGTATTTTTGCCACCTACGGATTGTGTCTTGTACCCACATCCTCCTCGCTCCGAGTCTGCTGGGGTTAAAAAACCATCTCAAATATAAGAAATGCAGTACAAAGTAACGGAGCAGCGCCGGTTGTCAACAGACTGTCTAGCGAGCAGCTCTTTTCTTATCAGCGCTTTTCTGTCTTTGAAAAAACGCTCGGTGGACACGGGGCCTCACGCTCCACTACCTGGATGTAAACCAGCGCAGTGGACAGACAGAGTCTTGTAGGAGGTGCGGTTTGATTCTGATCAAGAAGATTGGGAGAAAGTTACATGTGTCAGGTTCAATTGGAATATGACCACTTCAGCACAGTCATGCGGACATTTACCTGCAGAGGACCCAAGGCTGGTGGTTTCTAGCAACGCTAACGTTTACCCGCTGATGCTGTGATCTGTGTTTGGCTGGAAGAATAAATTGTGCTCAATCGTTAATGGTGTTCTTAAGACTAGTCGACTAGCCTACATTTTAAAGCTTTACTGGTTTTAAAAAGGAGTCGAGATGAACATCTTTTGTTAAAACATTTGTACAAAACAATTAAAAGAAACTCTGCTGAGGAAGAAAAAAAGGAAGAACTCACAAGAAGTATATGTTGGGTTTGTGATGTTGCCTCATATGCTCCATCAGCTTCAGCATGTTGGGGAAAGAACCCCCGCAGCCGATGCTGGAGCAAAGGAAAACCTTTCCTACGAGAGACAGAGAGCGTCCTTATTAGCCGACAGATACATCAAACAACAGAAAAACACAGCAGTGTGGGGTTATACAGGGTTACATTAGTCCTAGTTAGCAAAACGCCAAACACCTGCACCTGTAAATATTTAACAGAGGAAAATCTCACCAGTAAAAACAACAGTTTGTTTAAAGTGCAAGGTTTTAGTTTGATTTTGTAACATGAGTGTTTCTCTACAGATAGATAGAGAGATGTACTCCCATACATATATATTAACCTGAAAAAAAGATTTAAAGAATACCCCTAGATGAATCAAACTTAAACTGTGCAATTAAAAATAGATTTATACAAGAAATATACCTAACCTGTGCAGAGATAAAAATATATGTGAAATTTAAACAAGAACCTAAAAACAGTGGAGGAAAAAAATCTGTAATTACACCTGAATATAAAAATAAAAAGTGTTGACCTTCTGAAGGTCTACTACAGGGTCTGTAGTATAGTCCTTAGGCTGTTCTTGTTTTTTTTTTTTTATCGAATAAGTATTGTTTGGTACAAAAGCAGATTGCTTATTCTTGTGAAATTAGAAGAAAATGGCTCAGCTTTTCTGAAGTAATGACTTCTATCTTGTTTATTTGGGAGGGGAACCCAAGCTCATGTTCACAGTCAGTATGGACAGGAGACATTAGGGTAATGACACTAACACAACACACTTAATGTTCTTAACATTCAGTCTAGTCTACATCAGAAAAAAGACTGTCAGACTCAGTTTTAATAAAGTCTGAAGTCAAAGCCTCTCCACTGGACAAACAGTAATGTTTAGTTAAATCCTGGTTGTATATATTCACATTCTTAGTTTTGATATTTTTAGTGCTTATTTACTTTGTATTTAATATTATATTGTGTTTAAATTTGCTGATATTGTGTGTTTGATAACCTGCTGCTGTAACACACAATTTCCCAGTTTGTGATCAATAAAGTCATTCTATTCTATTCATTAAGAAACTGTATCTCCATCATGGCACAATGGAACTTATCTTTAACTACAATACACACCTCTCATGCTTTGGACATTAGGGTTGTATAGATGTATATATATATATATATATATTAAATCAACACATGCACTTGTTGGAGGCTCACCAGGAAGAGACTCCGCCGGGATCTCATGCTCCTTGATGTGAGTCTCCAGGGAGCTTGTGTCGGTGTAGACCCGCTTACAGCCGTGAAACGGACACAGTGTCCTCTGTTTCCCTGTAATACAGAAACTACGACTTTTTAAAATGTCCTCAATATATTGCAAATAGTGACAGAAAGCTGGTTAGCATGCTAAGCTAGCTGCTGCAGTTCAGGCTTGCACTCAGCGCTGTTAGGAAACATTTGTTAGAAATTAATTTAACTTTAATTTATTTGTGCTGTTCAATAAATATTACAAACCTCCGTTTCCGTTTTCAGCTTCCCCGAACAATGTGTTGCCCAGAGACATCATCGTGGCGGAGCAGTCTGCACTGACAACCACAATAAGCAGATAAAAAAAAATAATGGACTGCAAGGACCAGAATGCAACGCGAGAAAAACAATGAACAAGAGCATAATTTACTTCCGACAAAGACACTTTCTTTTTGAAAATTAGTTTTTTATTTTCGTAAACAAGATTTGATTTTAACTTTCATTTATTCAAGATGTATATAAAATGGAAATTTAGATTAGTCAAATAGGCTACTCCTACGTACATAGAGCATTAAGGTTACATTGCCTTCCGGTCTATCTATTATTATTATTATCATTATTATTATTATTATTATTATTATTATTATTATTATTATTATTATATTATATTATTATTATATTATTATTATTATTATTATTATTATTATATTATATTATTATTATATTATTATTATTAATATTATCATTATTATTATTACTATTATTATTATTATTATTATATTATATTATTATTATTATTATTATTATTATTATTATTATTATTATTATTATTATTATTATTATTTCCTGTAGCCTACGGCTCTGACCCTTTAAGTCCCAAAAGCATTGTGAATGTAACAGTGATTGTGATTCCCTTTACCACCAATTGCCATAATTAGTCGTAATTTCACACTATATGCCCGTAATGTGTTATTTTAATTGTGCATTTTTTTTTTTTTTTAAATAATCTTACTAGCTTTACACTGGGGCTGGTATTTATTTTATAGCATGCGCGCCCTCTGCTGGAGCCCCTGCAGACCTGACATGATCAAAGGTGTTTTCTTCTCTTAGTAAAAGTGTTGTTTATCCATGAAGTATGTTTAAGAAAACCACCAAATTTAATGTCAAACACTTGTTTAATGGTATTAATTTCATAGTATTTTTTGGCTCACTACATTTTGCTTTATAGATAAATCATAGCTCCTTCCTTAATCTTTCTTGAATCCACAACTTAATTACAGGTATTTATTTTTGGGTTTCAGCGATTTCTTACACATACAAAGGCGGCAGTGAGAAACATAACATCCTTCTGTTTGCAGAAAAACGCCTTCTTAGAGCCAAAAGCTTTTGTTACACAATGCAAGAGAGACTGCTGCAGATTCCTCATGTGAACAATATAACAGCCTGTTCCAATAAGATAATTTTCTTGTGTCCTCCTTACGCACTGACCAGCAAATCAAAGTAGTACACTGGTAACTAAAAGAGACTCAAGGATGTACAAAGAAGGGTCCAACTTTTTGTTTTCCCTTTTTCAGTTTCATAATTTCCCCAGCTTGAGTTGAATATCAACTTTAAAATGTCCAGCTTGTGAGGGGCCATGTCAAGGAGCACTTTTATGAATCATATTTAAAGACCTTGTTTTTGTAATAACATGGTGCTTTAGTGCTTATATAATGCTTTATTATTGTTTTTGGAACACAATACTGGGTGACCTCTCAGCAATAGAGGGAGTCCATGTGTACGATGGATGTAAATGTGAGAGTAACCAGGTACACAGCCAAATAAAGAGAGGGTGGGAAGTGATGAGTGACGAGTAACTGTTGAATTTCTGTTTGTTGAAGATGATATCAACACTCCACATGTTCACAGTCCTGTAAATATGATCCATGGTCCAGAAGTGCAGAGGGGAAAAAATCAAGTTGAGCACCTTGTAGTCAAAGTGGAGTTTTTATTGATCTTTTAAACATGAGCTGCAGAAAAGTTTGAAGAACAATTTTGATTGAAGCATTGATTTAAAAAATAAATAATAATAATAATAATTTAATTCATAAAGTTCCTTAAAATGCAAATGCAAAAATGATTTTTTTTCATGCAAACATAGTTTTTATTTACACCCTGCTCATCGATCTTTATTGGCTGTATGACAACAAAACACTAAACATGCCCAAACCAGCTCTTAATCATTTGTTTTTGTAGGCCTGTAACGATCATCACACATGTTGCAGTAGTGTTCACGACCAGCAGTAATACTACATCACAGTACAGTACTAGAAGATCATTACATTTGACAAAACATATTTTTAAAAATGTCATTTTTTGTGAATTGTTACGTTTCCCCCCAGTAAACAAAATCTGAACGACAGAGGTCGCAGGTTGGGGAACTAACCGAACACTGCACCTTTTCACTCCACCAAGCGGTCCGGTTTGGTTCAGTACAGTTTGGTTCAGTTTGGTACTGTAAACCCTGATCTTGCGTTTCCACAGCCAAACGTACCCTTATTTAGTAAGCGGAGTGTAAGCCAGATGGAGATAGCAGCGTCTGTAATAGTGTGACATTATAGAAGCTCAACACAGTGTAGCCCGCTATTAATTAAGTTAAACGTTCAGGAAGAAGAACGGAACACAGTAAACCCTTCAGGGTCGGATCTGTACCCTTGGCACCCCAACAGAAGAGTACCAAAAAAGTAGGACGGTACAGATCCCTGATTTTGGTACCATTCCCAATTTTTCGACGGTGGAAACGACAGTAAATGGGTACCGAACCGGACCGGACCGCTTGGTGGAAACGGGTCTTTAGTGTGCCTTGGGTTTCATTAAATTGGAAGAAGAGCATAGTCCTTCATACCACCCACTAATTCCATCAAAATGATAGACTAACATAAATTGGAGCCCAAAACAAAAGATAAGCCGGAGTCAGAGAACAGAGGGGTAATGGGAGGAGTCACAAAATGGCTGAAATAAAAAATATATTTTCAACACACACCCATAACTTAGATCTTCATTCAACAATAAAAACACAGAAAGCCAACTGATGGTGTTGACTTTCTGGATTCACACAACCAACTGAGCAAAGACGCATTCCAACCCCTCTCTCTCTCCTCCCAGTCGAGCTGATCGCCATCAGCCGTCAGGTCAATAACTTCTGACGAGCAAGGAAACCTGTGACCTAGTTCCCTTAGGATTCTATCCATAACAGAATGTATATAGTTGTTTTACTTCATGCAAAAATAGATGTTACAATTTACACCATTAACATTATTTACACCAGGCAACAGAAGGAGTATCCCAAAATAAAAACCTTTAATTAGAAATGTGAAAACATAAAACATAAAACATAAAACAAGAACACAAAAATCAGTGAAATAATCCCGTAAACTACTCAAGAAGAAAAAGCAAGTAGAGGCACATCTGATAAAAAAAAAATACATCATCCTGTGGCAGAAGGTTTTGTGCTTTTCTGTTTCTCATTTTGAGACTTCAAGAATTCATCTCCATCCTTCAGTGGTTACTTGTATCAAGTGTCGAACAACTGATCGAAAAAGGCTCAAAGTGCATTTTAGTTATTGCCACTCTACTGCATCACATCTTCAGTCTATAGGATGCATATAAAACTGTAATACAGACAGAAGGTTAACGTTGAGCCATAACGTGAAACTGAGATGTTTCATTCCTTCCACTTAGATCAACTGAGGTCGATCTGCTCATATTACTCACGTTTATCATTTAGCTCTCTCTATTCAAACAATGATGGCCAGACTGAATGAAGATCTGACGCGATGGAAACAAAACACCGATTTCTTTAAGGCCACAAAGACAGAGTGCAGAGCTTGAAGTGCGGCTGCCTTCAAAGACAGGGAAGACAACATCGTCAACAACAGTTTAGACCCTGACGTCAAAGCATATGACATCGTGAAGAATAATGAAGACGCTGGTAAGTGTAAGTGTAAGTTTCTGTGTGTGTTTCTGTGGTGAAATGATTCAGTCTGAGCTGTCTACAGAGTGTGAGCTGCAGCTGAGTGATCCTCTGCCTTCTGAGCAGAAGAAGATGAAGATGATATCCTATATATTAATCCTGCAAGGGGAAATTCAATTTTACACTCTGTTGGACGTGCACTAATGGAGACATGTCCGAGTGAGGGGGTTGCCCACAGCCAGCACTCCTGGCCTGGTGGGGGAGGGGGGGGGGGGGTGCATGGCCTGGCTCAAGGGCATCTAAGCAGTGTTCAGGAAGTGAAGTGGAACCTGTCCAGCTACCAGACCATTTTCCAGATTTGGTCTGCACGGGGACTTAAACCGGCGACCCTCCGGTTCCCAACCCAAGCCTCTACAGACTGAGCTACTGCCGCCCACAGAGGGATCACATTTAAAGCTACTATCAGGAAAAACATCACGATTTGTCCACAACTCTGGATGACTAAAACAGACTGAGAACAGTGTAAAAAAGAGTAGAAAGTTCCATATTTAAATCAATTTTAAAAAGACATAATAATCATCATAAAAATGTGAATCAAGTGGGATACAAACTTGGTTATGAAGTGAAACCAGACATTTTTAAAAGAGTACATATACATCAAGTACATCTAATATATAAAAAGAGATTATTGCTTCATTTATCGATTTCCTTCATTTCACTCATAGTGTATATGTTAAATTTATATACAGGTTCCACCAGCATCAGTGAGTGTGATCATTTTTATGATAAACACAATTAACATACATTTATACTGTGTCCCAGTGTTCAGAAAGCAGGAGATGATTGAGGCCTTCATGGAGACGGTCGTTAACAGCTTCCATTCAAAGTGGTGGAGGATGACGACGCTCTGCACCCTACACACATTTTCCCACAAGACAAAAGTTTGAATGAACAAAACATGTGAAAAGTTAACGGTTGTTTTGGACAGCAGAGCACTCCTCTCATTTTTAGACTTTGATGGTCATGGTGGTCTCTTAATATGAATACATAACTTGCTGTCAACTGTATATTTCATGATAATGAGCCTGGAACTCTGTATTCCCGTGATAAGTAATGTCCGGTTGTGTTCTTGAGATCTCGACTTTTGTAAGTCAGTATGTTGAGAATACAACGCTGGTCTTCCCGTGATAACGAGATCTTGAGAAAACGACAGAAATTATCTATGAAGAATTCAAATGTATGGGTGCATGTCCTCTTAGGGCTTCCGTAACAAACCGCAATCACAGCTACCAAAAAATGCTTCGTTCAGCTGCAGGCTGACAATCTGAGGTATCACTCAGATGCATTTTTCTATTTTTAAATAATGTATAGATATTTTAATCTACAGCAGTTTTTAAATAAATGTTTTCCCTACAGTACGCCTGAGATAAATCCAATAAAGTGTAAATGTGTAAACAGTTAATGCAATGGACTGAGTTTCAATGGCTCTGAATTTACATTTAAAAAGTTTGACTTGTCGTGTTGCCTTCACAGTCACTCACAGTGTTGCCTTCACAGTCACTCACAGTGTTGCCTTCACAGTCACTCACAGTGTTGATCACATGGCAGTGCACATTTTGGTCGAGCTGGTCTCTGCATTCGCTTTCTGCCTGATGTTCTCTGGAAGATTAAAAACATCACAGAGACATCACACACACACTGCAGACCGTAGTACACCACAACCACCAGCCAGCAGACGGTATCATTTAGGAAATGGACGAGCACATGATGACGGAGTAGCTCTGAATCAAATGTTTAAAACACATTCATGAAGGAAATACGTGAAACTGGTCAACAAATAGAGCAGTAAGATATTTCATCAAGTTAAGCATTCCTCTGTCGCTCACTGACGTGGTGTTTCAATAATACAGCAATCACTTCAGGCACTTTTGTGCAGTGCACAAGAAATACCTTGAAATATGGATAATATCTATAAATATAGATATCTGCATCATAACTTTACTTTTTTCTACTGGAATGATTTCTCACCAGCCTGCAGAAAGAGATGACAATGATAGTCTGGTATTATTGGAATATACAATATACGCAAACCAGGTGGCTGCTTAATAGGAATAAAACATGTCTGCATTCAAACTGTAGATTGTTCTGTAAAGCACACAGCTAAAAAAAATCCAGTATATTAATATGTTTATATATAAAAACAAGTTTTAAAAAAAAGTAACCCATTCACCTCTACCTATGTCTGTCTGTGTGTGTGTCTGTGTGCGTGTACATATTTGTGCATGTCTCTGTTTACATACAAAAGACAAATATGAAGAATAAATCAAAATGTAAAAACAATCTCAGAAGTAGTCCTGTGGTGATTGGACATTTTTTGTGTATTTCTTCCTGGTCTGCTTTTGGTTGGTGCTTGTGTTTTTTCTTTCAGAGGCTGGGCGTGGCTTATTGGCTGCTGGAGCTCCCTGCCATCACTCACCTGATCATCATCTGTAATCACCGCCTGCAGCATTTAGACCCTTTTTTACGTCTCCCAAGATGCCAGATTATTTCCACCTACACCGTGGTAGATCGTCTTTTCAAGATTCAGTAAAAACCTTCAGTGATTTGGAATTACCTGTGACTAATTACCCTTGTCTTCTTTTATTCCCAGTGCCTCTAACCAACGAGCTCCAGCGCCTCACCACCCAGCCTCACTTCAATAAATACCCCTTTTACCCACCACCCTGTCTTCCGGTCTTGCTTTTGGGTCCACTTAAAACTCTTTAAAGATCACAACAGGCCCAAGGCTTTTCTCAAAAATATAAAGGAACTGCAGATTTTGTTAATTTGGCACATTTCCCACCTCTACATTCTCACATACCAGCATTATTTCATAATGTAGTCATAGTCCCAGTTAGAGTCTGTACCAATCAGAGGATAACTGGCTGTAACGGTACAAACCTGCACTCTAATACATACTAAATATACTACTGTATCTTCATACAGCCCAGTCTTCCTCTATGGATCAGAGGGAATTCATAATCCGAATCTAGGCAAAGGAAAATAAAGATCCAAAGAGAACGTGAACGTTTTCCTCCCTGCGTCACATTGCAGGAGCTCTGTATAGCTCTGCTACACAATAACGTATCAAACCCACAGTGTAGTTTGATGTTCTCACCTGCCAAGTCTGTCCGTGAGATTTCCACCAGCCCCTCGTAGAGGCCTTTGATTGGGTTCTTTCCCGCCGTCACGACTCCATGAAGCCAGATCAACAGCATCCTGTGACCGTGCTCTTTGTAGCTTTTCATACCTGGAGGTTCAACTCAGACTTAAAAAACACATTGTTGTCTATCTATAGTGAAATTAAAGGTGACATATTCTTCTCCTCTTCAATAAGTTTAAATAAGTCTCAGAGCTCCCTGAAACATGTGTGTGAAGTTTCATGTTCTAAATCCACTCTGATCCTGTATTTGATTATGTCTATAAACCCCTCTATTTCAGCCCTGTTCAGAACAGGCTGTTTCTGTGTCTGTAGCTTTAAATATGCAAATGAGCTGAGCCTGACCACGCCCCCCTCTGGAAGGGCTTTGGTGGCTCTGGCTTTCTCGCTCCATGTCCTATTGTTTGAGCACACATTTTCTGAAAAGTGGATCAGGCAATAGACGGAGAGGATGGACCTTTCTCATGATTGGGGGGTTTGTAGACAGACTAGGGGAACATGTGAGAGTTAGAAAAACATGGTGAAATGTATTTTGCATATTATGTGACCTTTAAGTGAAATGTAAGCGAATGCATACGTTCCACTTTATTTACAGATGAGAGAACGAACACAAATAATAAATTCATGGAGCCGAGGAGGTCAAGAGCTGTGTGTGAACTAAGACCAGATGCTGTGGTTTAAAAACAACTCACGGTGTTTTGTTTTTATAGCTTAGGTACTCTTCGATACTATCAATCATTGAAATAAAGATCAGTCCAGCTCACCCGTCCATTGTTGTTCTATAGCTCGTATATGAGCATCGCTGAACTCCCAGTGTTGTGCTAGAATCTTCCACTCCCCCCGGCACAGGTGCTTGGTGGCCAGGCTCCACAGGACCGAGCGGATGTGCTGTGTCTCCGGCTGGTGGTCCTGCTTAAAGCTCAGATTTCTCCCCACCCAGGAGTCCTGCCCACTGCCCAATTGATCCTGAGGACGACAGGAGAAGCTGTTTTCATGCAAAGAGTACAAACAGATCTATAAACTAACTGAAGTACTGTGGATTACATCAACAACCCTCCTTAAAGCCCACAAACAAATGGACATGTTTGGAGTGATTTTGGCACAACACGAATCTTATAGCATAAGATTAAAAGTTAAAAAAAGTAACAGAGGAACCCAGCAGCAGGACAGATGACAGCAAAAACAAAATTGTGGCACTGACACTGAAACCCCACACTCAATTAGCGATCACCTGAACTGAGAATGCGAATTTGAAAACAAATGTAACCAATCAGATCACACAGAAATCAGAGCTCGAACACAGGAGTCAGGTTTGTTCTGTGTGCAAGACAATGGGAGACAACTTTTAAAAAGGGGAGTAGGTGTTCGAGTAAGAGGAGGATGAGGAAGTGGAGAAAGAGAACACAGAGATGTATTAAGTTCAATATTGAAAATACAGATATTTTGTTTCCTCATTGTAAGTTAATATGTTTTGTATTTTGTATATTATGTTTGTTTTTGTCTGGAGTTTAGACCAACAGGGCCCTAGTGTTTCAGGGACTGAGTTAATGCATTAGTGAAAAACTGTACTTAATAAAGTTATTCCACTGCAGAGCCAGGTGCAAAGTGAATGAACTCACCTTCTCCCATTTATAAAAACGATCAGCTTTGATGATCATGTCGACCAGGATGACGTGGTTTCCTCTTGCTGCCACCTCCAGACACGTTTTCCCCTGCTGTGTGTATCATACAGTCAGTATAACACAGCAAACAGGACACACAGCTACACAATACAGCGGTCACATCATCAGATAAATAAACATACAAGTAAGAACTAGAAAACAGGCATCCAATATTCCAAACATAACATAAACTGCAGGATCCTTGTCCTGAATATGTCAGGCTATTATCACATTTACTGAATATCAGTATAAAATTAAACATATATTGAGTCACAAAAACACTCTTAAAGGTAGTTCAAGTGATATTGGAGGGTTTTGTCGACACTCTGCTTCAGCCATGATGAGGTTGATTTTTAGGGGTTAATACTGCCCTAATACACTGCCCTGCAACTATGTGATGTGTATAAAACTATACCCCCTTTTTCTAATACATCTATTGAAACATGTACTTTCCTACCAGCTTCTTATAAAACATTAGTGTAAAATAATGTTTACTATCAGTTGGCGGGTGACTCAGGCTGTGGAAGGGCGGAGGGGAGAAATAGAATAGTTTCACTATGTGACACTGATTTTAATTAACCTATTTATATGTGTAGTTTTTAAACCACAGTAAAGGTCAAATAAATTAAAATAGAACTAATCGTTTTGCCAAAAGAATGAGAAAATAGATAAATAATGTAATAATCAAATGTGCAATAAGAAGTGGTGTGTGGTGTGGCACCTTGTCTGTCAGAGTGAGGTTAACACCAGAGATGAGGATCATCTCAGCCAGGTCCTGCCAGCCGTGTTCTGCTGCTATGTGCAGAGCGCTCTGTTGTCTCTGTGACACAAATGATAGAAATGTGTTGGATTAACATTTCAGCTGTCAGTTTATAACTGTTTTTAACTGTAGAGCCATCGGCGTGTCAGTGCACCGTGTACTTATTGCAGCCTGTGGTCCTTTTACAGAGAAGTTCTGCTGAGACGTGCACTATAGTGCGTGGAGCTGCAGTGGCTTGTACTCACACTGTCAGTGATGTCCAGGTCACAGTCGGCTTCTATCAGCTGACGCACGACCTCGGTGTGATTGCCGAGCACAGCGAGGTGCAGCGCTGTGTTGAGTTGCTGTTTCAAACACAAAGAAACAATAAACACAGTTTGATATGATTTGTGGATGATCCTGATAATAAGAAAAAAAACATCTGTACAAAGTTTTTGAAGGACATGCGATGAATAAATCTTACGTTACACATTTTCAAAACGATGTCCTCTTAACTCTGTAAACGTATTTGAAGACGCTGTTACTAATCGTGTTATCTGCTGTAATCTGCTGGAGGTTCCAGGTCATAAAAGTGCTTTAACTGCAGCAATCATTAAAATAATAATAACTCCTAAAGTTATGCCTGTAAGTTACTTTTTTCCAAAGTTATTATAATGTATCATGTATATAGGTAAAGTCAGCTTGGTAAAATGCACATTTTAGAGGGTTTATTAAATATGTGGTTTGCCTGACATCCCTCTATGTGTTCACTACTAAATGCGTTTCTTGTTGCTGACCAATCAGGAATTAATTCATTTGTAAAATGTGTTGTATTCATATGACTTAAACACATGATGAACAAGTGAACCAAATTCCAGACCACAGTTGTTTTTTGTTTTTTAATGAGAGGAGGGATTCTTTTGTTTTCTTCTGCCATAATCAATCAGTAAAGAGTCTGATATCCACCCTCTCATTTGGACTCATTCTCCAACCGTTCTTAAGAACAACTTTGTTTAATGTACATTCTGTTTATTACATCTGCGTCTTTCATTGTGTTCCTTTGAAACCATTACACACATCGCTGACTAAAACCTCTTGTTTGCTGCTGACTTCCTGCAGAAGTACCTCCATGTCACACTTGCTAAAGTCCTTTCTCTGTTAGGTGACATCTACATCACTCCGTTAGACATCTCCACAACCTGATTTTCTGCTACCGGCATGTGTTTCAGTGTGTCTGCACTTATTCCCTTTTATGGGCATTAGTGGGCGGTTACCTAGACTAATTGGGAACAACATGCATACGCTTTCAACATAAGAACACAAGGAGATAAGAACACGCTGGTGAATCTGACAGAGAGTCTTCTTAGAAATCTTCTTAAAAACAATTTAAGATAAATCCTTTATTAAATCTGAAGAAGATTTTGTTGAATGAGGCCCATTGTTATTTTCCCACTTACATTGTTTACAGCATCTATGTTGATCCCTGCCTCCAGCAGCAAGTGGGCTTCTCTGTCGAAGCCATGCTGGGCCACGTAATGGAGAGCAGTCATGTTCTTCTGCAGACAGAACAGAACAAGGATTCACTTTGTTAAAAAAAAAAGATTCCCTGTGTTTATGCAAACAGTGTCTGACTTAAAATACGGAAAGCTTACGTTAGTCTGTGTGTTGAAATCACAGTCGGACTCCAGCAGCAGTTTGATACATTCCCAGTGACCTCCATCAGATGCATGATGCAAAGCTGTGAGACCATCCTGAAAACACCAAAGATACAGCTGTCAGGAGCTTCACACTGAAAGTAAATATGGCATCAGTTTATGGTGAAGAAGGAATCAGACAACTGCTCATAAGAATTTAACAAAGATAAAAGAAAAATCACATTAAAGTTGTTTTTAACAACCAGCAGACAGATCAGAAGGTCAGTTATCAACCATAATGACATGGAAAATACTTTTCACTCACATTCAAAAAACAACTGTTCACTGCTGTTTAAAGTCACCATGCTACTACATTGATCTGCGTCAAAGTCACATGCAAACAAATCCAACAGATTGCCACAGGGGGAAAAAAGTCCCTAAAGTGCAAAGCTAGAACATTCCACTCACTATGTTTCTCTCATCCACGTTCACTCCCGTCTCGATGATCTTCTGCAGGACGTCTGTGTGCCCAAACTTGGCTGCTAGATGCACGGCTGTGTTCTCTTCCTGAAGTCCAGACATAACACATCAAAACCAGAAACCCACTCTGACACAACTTCCTCTGCATACAGTGTACCAACCAGAACAAGCACGAGGGGATGTTGGCACCTCATTGTTATTTTATCTGAACCAGACACAATGGCTGTTTTCGAAACCGCGTACTACATACTACTATCTAAATCAGTATGCAGTATATACTGTATGTGTGCAGCTGCTTGTCCAGCTGTGACACATACACTGTACAGTCTACGAAGTAGGAAAATACGAGGTGGTAAGACATATAAATATATGAACATGTCATATTTGTTATTGGTTCATAATGTGGCAAGATAATCAGTCACCGCCACCGACGAGTTCAAACAGCTGCGCTCCGGCATTTTGATCTCTGACCTGGCGCTTTGCATTGTGGGAAACAGTACGCGAGGTAGACTGGTCCGATGCATACTGTACATTTTTCCCGAATCAGTATGACATCCTGGTATTTTTGGCATACTGCAGATCTCGCAGTTGTTCGCATACTGCATACTGCATTTTGGCCAAATCAGTATGTACTAGTAGTATAGTATGTGGTTTCGAAAACAGCCCTTGTCTTTGTTTTGCAGACATGTGTCTTATGATTAAATTAATTCATGATCAGGCACCACCACTTGTACAATGTATCTCTGCAGGTTACTGTTCAGCTACAGTATATGTAAGCTTGTATGGTGTTCATGTCTATCAGACCCGTTTTCGATGTTTGCAAAAAGAGAAATACTGAAATTAACAGTTTGTATGTGTGTCTGTGTGTGTGTGTGTGTGTGTGTGTGTGTGTGTGTGTGTGTGTGTGTTGAGATGAAGGTGATGATGAGGAAAAGTCTGAAAATGAGTCTGAAGAAGAGAATGAGTGATCATCTCCCAGTGCACAAAACCAGCCTGTCAGTCTACTTCTCAGTAGATTTAGTCAGTTAACATTTATTACTCTGTAAGTACATGGTCTCAATCACTAGTTGAGTCTTGTTTATATGTAAATTTATTTGCACATTTGTTTGTTTGTTTTGATCACATTTTCTTTGGAAGCATGCTTCCAATGACCGTTGATAGAGATGAACATGTGATGATGACCAACAGTGCGGAAATATTTACTTTGAGTCAGCTGTTGGAGGCAGCTGTGTTTGCAAACACAGGATTTAAAGTCGGGACACATCCTGCTTTATGCTGAGTGTTTGAGTACAGACAGATTCAAATCCCAGGAATGATGAATGCATTTACACCCTCATTAGCTTTAACCATGGTGTGGTCTGTCATCATGACGACCTGACAAAGGAAGTGTAACATTTCAGTTGATTAATACGTGAAACCAACGGAAATTTGTTTACTTAATACACAACAGGCAATTGTGTGCGCTGCTGATTCATTATGTGTGTGTGTGTGTGTGTGTGTGTGTGTGTGTGTGTGTGTGTGTGTGCGTGCGTGTGAGTAAATCCTCAAAGTGTAGAAAAATTGTCAAATAATCAACCACTTAAAATACACTTATAGTTCATATTGTGTACTTTGCTTCGTTCAAAATTGGATACTTTGACTTTTGTCTATTAAAACAAACTCAGAAAACAACAGTATGAAAAATACTTAAAAGAGCCCTCAACGACACAGATATAATGTTTATATCAAGACTTTTTTTATTTTATCAAATCTTTTCTTGAAATTTGTGTCAAATCTTTTAATTAGGTCCAAATGTTTATGTGTGGGAATAAACCGGAGCGCCCGGAGAAAAAACCCACGCAGACACAGTGTGAACATGTAGAGTCCTGACACACAGAAACCAGCCGGCTTCTGTCAGTCAGGACTTTATATGTTCCCACTGTGACTGCTTGGCCTGTTACAGCCTGTGTGTTGGGGAGGTCGGGGGTGGGGAGCGGCAGGAGAAGCTGGGATGGTCACATATGGTCCAGCATTTGCTTCTTCTGATGCTTGAATTGGCGGCAATGTTTTGGAGTGCAGGCCTTCTTGATCTTCCTCCATGTAGAGATCTCCTCCTCTGACTCGCACAATTGTTGAAACACCTCCGCTTCCTCCTGCAGCGTCTGATCGGTCTTCTCCTCTGCTGTCGTATCGGAAGACAGCTCAGGACACATGTTGGTCTTGTCTTGGAGCTGGTTTTGTAAGCCCTCCTCATGCTGAGGCCTGACCTCCTCTAGTTCTTGCTGGAGGCTCTCAGCCCTCAATTCCTCTCGTCTTTGGAGGTCCTCCACCTTCTTCTGCAGGTTCTGATTAGTCTCCTCATGTGCTGTCGGATTGGAAGACAGCTCAGGACACATGTTGGTCTTGTCTTGGAGCTGGTATTGTAAGCCTTCCTCATGCTGAGGCCTGACCTCCTCTAGTTCTTGCTGGAGGCTCTCAGCCCTCAATTCCTCTCGTCTTTGGAGGTCCTCCACCATCTTCTGCAGTGCCTGATTTGTGTTCTCCTGTGCTCTGAGTTCATCAGACAGCTCAAGGCAGCGGCTCTTCGAAATCTCCAGCTGCTCTGCTTTTAAAAGTTGTTCACTGACGACCTCTTCCTTCTCCTGCGTCAGGGACTCATTCTCTGCAATCAGCTTCTCAGCTTCTTCTGTCAGGTTTTCAACAAGCACCTGGTTCTCTTTGATTGTCTCTAAAAGCTGATGAGTGACTTCCTCCAACTGATTCTGGGATTGGTTGTATATCAATATTTGGAGATCAACTTCCCTTTGGAGGTCCTCCACCTTGTTCTGCAGGTTCTGATTAGTCTCCTGCTGTGCTCTGAATTTGGAGGACAGCTCATGACATCTATCCATCATTTCCTCCAGCTGGTTCATCGATGCCAGAGTATTCTTGGTGGTTATGATGTCGCTGTTCAGCAAAAGTGCTATGAGCTCTTCCTTAGTTTTGGTGGAGTAACCATACATGTCCGGTTGTATTTCACAGGATGGATCAAGGTGCTTCCTTTCTTCTTTCAGCATCTTGATCTCCTTTTCACACTCAAGTCTCTTATGGTGCTCCAACTCCAACCTTTCCTCCAACTCCTCAATGATGTTCTTGCTGAGCATATCTCTGTCGGACCCTGCTTTGTTCAGATCCTGCTCCTTTTTCAGAAGAATTTTCAACTCTTGCATTTCATTCTTCAGGTCTGCCACCACCTGCCAGTGGGGTGGGCGTCTCTGATGTAATGGGCGATGGGGTCCATACTGGTTGGGGCAGTGGTGCGGCCTCTGGTGGAAAGTTTCGGCTCCTTGCATGGAGTGACTGAACTCTTCAGCCCCCGTATCGACTGCCTTGCTCTGGGATCTGTCGTGCTCCATTACTCTTCTTAGCTCAAACAGTGTCTTGGATGTAGAACGCTTTGTGGTCTTGTTGAAGTGTCTATCGGACAATGCTGTATCTCAATGAATCTGTGAACTGTTGAAGTCTCAGAATGAATCTGTTAACTGTTGAAGTCTCAGAATGAATCTGTAAACTGTGGTTGTCTCAGACTGGTAACTGCTTACATACTGAGATTCTAAATGGCTTTGATGTACCAGAGTTCCGGAATTCCTTTGATGTCTTTATTTTTTCCAAACATTCTATTACCATGACATCATAGCATCATTCAAATCATTGCCTGTTAATTAAACTTAAACAAAATGGCCAACCCAACCTACATTTAGCATAACCCTACACTGATCTACAATTCTAAAAGGCTGAAATAAAATATGACCAATATTATGAAAATAAATTAAATAATGTTTCTTTTGTTGTAGCCAAGTAGTGTAATAAAATGTGTTTTGTGGTACATATTTTACATTAAATGCAGGGTTAGTAATTTTTTGAAAACTAGCATAGCCCGGCCCTCACTTACATGTACAAGCGCCATTGGTCTAGAAGCGGACCTCAGCTCATGCTTTGAGTGTGGGAACCAACCAGAACCAGCCTGTCAGTAGCCAGTCACAGGACCAGCCTGTCAGCAGCCAGCCACAGGACCAGCCTGTCAGCAGCCAGCCACAGGACCAGCCTGTCAGTCTACTTCTCAGTTGATTTAGCACATCAGTTAACATTTATTACTAAGTAAGTAATGTAAGTACATGGTCTCAATCACTAGTTGAGTCTTGTTTATATGTAAATTTATTTGCACGTTTGTTTGTATGTTTTGATCATATTTACTTTGGAAGCATGCTTCTTTTATTATCAGAATAAACATATTACTGAAAAAGAACAACGCTTCTAGATCTGCTGGAATACAACACATGGTTTTAATTTATTGTATGTGGAAGCGACACTTCACACCTTTAGTGACCGTTGATCGAGATGAACATGTGATGCTGACCAACAGTGCGGAAATATTTACTTTGAGTCAGCTGTTGGAGGCAGCTGTGTTTGCAAACACAGGATTTAAAGTCGGGACACATCCTGCTTTATGCTGAGTGTTTGAGTACAGACAGATTCAAATCCCAGGAATGATGAATGCATTTACACCCTCATTAGCTTTGGCCATGGTGTGGTCTGTCATCATGACGACCTGACAAAGGAAGTGTAACATTTCAGTTGATTAATACGTGAAACCAACAGAAGTTTGTTTACTTAATACACAACAGGCAATTGTGTGTGCTGCTGATTCATTATGTGTGTGTGTGTGTGTGTGTGTGTGTGTGTGTGTGTGTGTGCACGTGTGTGAGTAAATCCTCAAAGTGTAGAAAAATTGTCAAATAATCAACCACTTAAAATACACTTATAGTTCATATTGTGTACTTTGCTTCGTTCAAAATTGGATACTTTGACTTTTATCTGTTAAAACAAACTCAGAAAACAACAGTATGAAAAATACTTAAAAGAGCCCTCAACGACACAGATATAATGTTTACATCAAGACTTTTTTATTTTATCAAATCTTTTCTTGAAATTTGTGTCAAATCTTTTAATTAGGTCCAAATGTTTATGTGTGGGAATAAACCGGAGCGCCCGGAGAAAAAACCCACGCAGACACAGTGTGAACATGTAGAGTCCTGACACACAGAAACCAGCCGGCTTCTGTCAGTCAGGACTTTATATGTTCCCACTGTGACTGCTTGGCCTGTTACAGCCTGTATGTTGGGGAGGTCGGGGGGGGGGGAGCGGCTGGAGAAGCTGGGATGGTCACATATGGTCCAGCATTTGCTTCTTCTGATGCTTGAATTGGCGGCAATGTTTTGGAGTGCAGGCCTTCTTGATCTTCCTCCATGTAGAGATCTCCTCCTCTGACTCGCACAATTGTTGAAACACCTCCGCTTCCTCCTGCAGCGTCTGATCGGCCTCCTCCTCTGCTGTCGTATCGGAAGACAGCTCAGGACGCATGTTCGTCTTGTCTTAGAGCTGGTTTTGTAAGCCCTCCTCATGCTGAGGCCTGACCTCCTCTAGTTCTTTCTGGAGGCTCTCAGCCCTCAACAATTGGAATTCCTCTCGTCTTTGGAGGTCCTCCACCTTCTTCTGCAGGTTCTGATTAGTCTCCTCATGTGCTGTCGGATTGGAAGACAGCTCAGGACACATGTTGGTCTTGTCTTGGAGCTGGTTTTGTAAGCCCTCCTCATGCTGAGGCCTGACCTCCCCTAGTTCTTGCTGGAGGCTCTCAGCCCTCAATTCCTCTCGTCTTTGGAGGTCCTCCACCATCTTCTGCAGTGCCTGATTTGTGTTCTCCTGTGCTCTGAGTTCATCAGACAGCTCAAGGCAGCGGCTCTTCGAAATCTCCAGCTGCTCTGCTTTTAAAAGTTGTTCACTGATGACCTCTTCCTTCTCCTGCGTCAGGGACTCATTCTCTGCAATCAGCTTCTCAGCTTCTTCTGACAGGTTTTCAACAAGCACCTGGTTCTCTTTGATTGTCTCTAAAAGCTGATGAGTGACTTCCTCCAACTGATTCTGGGATTGGTTGTATATCAATATTTGGAGATCAACTTCCCTTTGGAGGTCCTCCACCTTCTTCTGCAGGTTCTGATTAGTCTCCTGCTGTGCTCTGAATTTGGAGGACAGCTCATGACATCTATCCATCATTTCCTCCAGCTGGTTCATCGATGCCAGAGTATTCTTGGTGGTTATGATGTCGCTGTTCAGCAAAAGTGCTATGAGCTCTTCCTTAGTTTTGGTGGAGTAACCATACATGTCCGGTTGTATTTCACAGGATGGATCAAGGTGCTTCCTTTCTTCTTTCAGCATCTTGATCTCCTTTTCACACTCAAGTCTCTTATGGTGCTCCAACTCCAACCTTTCCTCCAACTCCTCAATGATGTTCTTGCTGAGCATATCTCTGTCGGACCCTGCTTTGTTCAGATCCTGCTCTTTTTTCAGAAGAATTTTCAACTCTTGCATTTCATTCTTCAGGTCTGCCACCGCCTGCCAGTGGGGTGGGCGTCTCTGATGTAATGGGCGATGGGGTCCATACTGGTTGGGGCAGTGGTGCGGCCTCTGGTGGAAAGTTTCGGCTCCTTGCATGGAGTGACTGAACTCTTCAGCCCCCGTATCGACTGCCCTGCTCTGGGATCTGTCGTGCTCCATTACTCTTCTTAGCTCAAACAGTGTCTTGGATGTAGAACGCTTTGTGGTCTTGTTGAAGTGTCTATCGGACAATGCTGTATCTCAATGAATCTGTGAACTGTTGAAGTCTCAGAATGAATCTGTTAACTGTTGAAGTCTCAGAATGAATCTGTAAACTGTGGTTGTCTCAGACTGGTAACCGCTTACATACTGAGATTCTAAATGGCTTTGATGTACCAGAGTTCCGGAATTCCTTTGATGTCTTTATTTTATCAAAACATTCTATTACCATGACATCATAGCATCATTCAAATCATTGCCTGTTAATTAAACTTAAACAAAATGGCCAACCCAACCTACATTTAGCATAACCCTACACTGATCTACAATTCTAAAAGGCTGAAATAAAATATGTACCAATATTATGAAAATAAATTAAATAATGTTTCTTTTGTTGTAGCCAAGTAGTGTAATAAAATGTGTTTTGTGGTACATATTTTACATTAAATGCAGGGTTAGTAATTTTTTGAAAACTAACATAGCACGGCCCTCACTTACATGTACAAGCGCCATTGGTCTAGAAGCGGACCTCAGCTCATGCTTTGAGTGTTGGAACCAACCAGAACCAGCCTGTCAGTAGCCAGCCACAGGACCAGCCTGTCAGTAGCCAGTCACAGGACCAGCCTGTCAGTAGCCAGCCACAGGACCAGCCTGTCAGTCTACTTCTCAGTTGATTTAGCACATCAGTTAACATTTATTACTAAGTAAGTAATGTAAGAACATGGTCTCAATCACTAGTTGAGTCTTGTTTATATGTAAATTTATTTGCACATTTGTTTGTTTGTTTTGATCATATTTTCTTTGGAAGCATGCTTCTTTTATTATCAGAATAAACATATTACTGAAAAAGAACAACGCTTCTAGATCTGCTGGAATACAACACATGGTTTTAATTTATTGTATGTGGAAGCGACACTTCACACCTTTAGTGACCGTTGATCGAGATGAACATGTGATGCTGACCAACAGTGCGGAAATATTTACTTTGAGTCAGCTGTTGGAGGCAGCTGTGTTTGCAAACACAGGATTTAAAGTCTGGACACATCCTGCTTTATGCTGAGTGTTTGAGTACAGACAGATTAAAATCCCAGGAATGATGAATGCATTTACACCCTCATTAGCTTTAGCCATGGTGTGGTCTGTCATCATGACGACCTGACAAAGGAAGTGTAACATTTTAGTTGATTAATACGTGAAACCAACGGAAGTTTGTTTACTTAATACACAACAGGCAATTGTGTGTGCTGCCTGATTCATTATGTGTGTGTGTGTGTGTGTGTGTGTGTGCGCGCGTGTGAGTAAATCCTCAAAGTGTAGAAAAATTGTCAAATAATCGTCAAATAATCAACCACTTAAAATACACTTATAGTTCATATTGTGTACTTTGCTTCGTTCAAAATTGGATACTTTGACTTTTGTCTATTAAAACAAACTCAGAAAACAACAGTATGAAAAATACTTAAAAGAGCCCTCAACGACACAGATATAATGTTTATATCAAGACTTTTTTTATTCTATCAAATCTTTTCTTGAAATTTGTGTCAAAACTTTTAATTAGGTCCAAATGTTTATGTGTGGGAATAAACCGGAGCGCCCGGAGAAAAAACCCACGCAGACACAGTGTGAACATGTAGAGTCCTGACACACAGAAACCAGCCGGCTTCTGTCAGTCAGGACTTTATATGTTCCCACTGTGACTGCTTGGCCTGTTACAGCCTGTGTGTTTGGGGAGGTCGGGGGTGGGGAGTGGCTGGAGAAGCTGGGATGGTCACATATGGTCCAGCATTTGCTTCTTCTGATGCTTGAATTGGCGGCGATGTTTTGGAGTGCAGGCCTTCTTGATCTTCCTCCATGTAGAGATCTCCTCCTCTGACTCGCACAATTGTTGAAACACCTCCGCTTCCTCCTGCAGCATCTGATCGGCCTCCTCCTCTGCTGTCGGATCGGAAGACAGCTCAGGACACATGTTGGTCTTGTCTTGGAGCTGGTTTTGTAAGCCCTCCTCATGCTGAGGCCTGACCTCCTCTAGTTCTTTCTGGAGGCTCTCAGCCCTCAACAATTGGAATTCCTCTCGTCTTTGGAGGTCCTCCACCTTCTTCTGCAGCGTCTGATTAGTCTCCTCATGTGCTGTCGGATTGGAAGACAGCTCAGGACACATGTTGGTCTTGTCTTGGAGCTGGTTTTGTAAGCCCTCCTCATGCTGAGGCCTGACCTCCTCTAGTTCTTTCTGGAGGCTCTCAGCCCTCAATTCCTCTCGTCTTTGGAGGTCCTCCACCTTCTTCTGCAGGTTCTGATTAGTCTCCTCATGTGCTGTCGGATTGGAAGACAGCTCAGGACACATGTTGGTCTTGTCTTGGAGCTGGTTTTGTAAGCCCTCCTCATGCTGAGGCCTGACCTCCTCTAGTTCTTTCTGGAGGCTCTCAGCCCTCAATTCCTCTTGTCTTTGGAGGTCCTCCACCTTCTTCTGCAGGTTCTGATTAGTCTCCTCATGTGCTGTCGGATTGGAAGACAGCTCAGGACACATGTTGGTCTTGTCTTGGAGCTGGTTTTGTAAGCCCTCCTCATGCTGAGGCCTGACCTCCTCTAGTTCTTTCTGGAGGCTCTCAGCCCTCAATTCCTCTTGTCTTTGGAGGTCCTCCACCTTCTTCTGCAGGTTCTGATTAGTCTCCTCATGTGCTGTCGGATTGGAAGACAGCTCAGGACACATGTTGGTCTTGTCTTGGAGCTGGTTTTGTAAGCCCTCCTCATGCTGAGGCCTGACCTCCCCTAGTTCTTGCTGGAGGCTCTCAGCCCTCAATTCCTCTCGTCTTTGGAGGTCCTCCACCCTCTTCTGCAGTGCCTGATTTGTGTTCTCCTGTGCTCTGAGTTCATCAGACAGCTCAAGGCAGCGGCTCTTCGAAATCTCCAGTTGCTCTACTTTTAAAAGTTGTTCACTGATGACCTCTTCCTTCTCCTGCGTCAGGGACTCATTCTCTGCAATCAGCTTCTCAGCTTCTTCTGACAGGTTTTCAACAAGCACCTGGTTCTCTTTGATTGTCTCTAAAAGCTGATGAGTGACTTCCTCCAACTGATTCTGGGATTGGTTGTATATCAATATTTGGAGATCAACTTCCCTTTGGAGGTCCTCCACCTTCTTCTGCAGGTTCTGATTAGTCTCCTGCTGTGCTCTGAATTTGGAGGACAGCTCATGACATCTATCCATCATTTCCTCCAGCTGGTTCATCGATGCCAGAGTATTCTTGGTGGTTATGATGTCGCTGTTCAGCAAAAGTGCTATGAGCTCTTCCTTAGTTTTGGTGGAGTAACCATACATGTCCGGTTGTATTTCACAGGATGGATCAAGGTGCTTCCTTTCTTCTTTCAGCATCTTGATCTCCTTTTCACACTCAAGTCTCTTATGGTGCTCCAACTCCAACCTTTCCTCAAACTCCTCAATGATGTTCTTGCTGAGCATATCTCTGTCGGACCCTGCTTTGTTCAGATCCTGCTCCTTTTTCAGAAGAATTTTCAACTCTTGCATTTCATTCTTCAGGTCTGCCACCGCCTGCCAGTGGGGTGGGCGTCTCTGATGTAATGGGCGATGGGGTCCATACTGGTTGGGGAAGTGGTGCGGCCTCTGGTGGAAAGTTTCGGCTCCTTGCATGGAGTGACTGAACTCTTCAGCCCCCGTATCGACTGCCTTGCTCTGGGATCTGTCGTGCTCCATTACTCTTCTTAGCTCAAACAGTGTCTTGGATGTAGAACGCTTTGTGGTCTTGTTGAAGTGTCTATCGGACAATGCTGTATCTCAATGAATCTGTGAACTGTTGAAGTCTCAGAATGAATCTGTGAACTGTTGAAGTCTCAGAATGAATCTGTAAACTGTGGTTGTCTCAGACTGGTAACTGCTTACATACTGAGATTCTAAATGGCTTTGATGTACCAGAGTTCCGGAATTCCTTTGATGTCTTTATTTTATCAAAACATTCTATTACCATGACATCATAGCATCATTCAAATCATTGCCTGTTAATTAAACTTAAACAAAATGGCCAACCCAACCTACATTTAGCATAACCCTACACTGATCTACAATTCTAAAAGGCTGAAATAAAATATGTACCAATATTATGAAAATAAATTAAATAATGTTTCTTTTGTTGTAGCCAAGTAGTGTAATAAAATGTGTTTTGTGGTACATATTTTACATTAAATGCAGGGTTGGTAATTTTTCGAAAACTAGCTGGATTTTAAAAGTAGCATTCCCTCAGTGCCCCGTCTGCACCCACCCCCTCCCCTCTGTGCTCATCCAAAGCCACGGCCCTCACTTACATGTACAAGCGCCATTGGTCCAGAAGCGGACCTCATGCTTTGAGTGTGGGCTCGTGCATTCATGGGGTAGCGAACGATCAGGGAAACGGGGAGGCGTGACTGGTTCATCAGATTGGTACCTCGTGGCAGACATTGGTCAAATTATTTACAGGCTTACAACTGCTACAGATGAAGGATTTTCTTTGTTCCTTTGTCAGGACCTAAAGACAATTTCCATCTATCTTAAAAAGTACATCTTGAGAAAATTACCAACCCTGACTTTAATGTAAAAAAAATATAAACAAAGGTGTCAACGCTCTCTTACATTCAACCATTTAAGCAAGCATTTAAGTTGTGTGTACGTGTGTGTGTACATGGGGCTCATGTCTTTACCTTGTCCTTCAAAGCATGAGCGCAACCCATTCCAATCAGAAACTCCACCACTTCAGACTGTCCGTGTTCAGCAGCCAGGTGAAGAGCTGTCTTCCCTAACTGTTCAGAGAGACATCGGCAGGTTAAGGTTGAGGTAAAACAGTTTTCAATTAAAAGCTTAAATAACCTCCTTGTATTAATATATTGCTGATTATTTTGATCTCGGAAGCCCGAAATTCTGAGTTGCCGGTCTGATACGTTATCAGGAATGCCCCCCAATCACACCGATAGTATCATGCAAGTTCTATCTGTGGACATGTTGCCATGTTATTTTCCAGTGCAGACTATCACTTAGTGTGTTGTTATTGCCTGGGATGAGCTAACAAAACAAAGGTGCTCCTGGAGACGGTCCTTGTTGTTTGACCGACTTGATGCCAACTCACAACTGGAAGGCGGTTAACCTCGGGTGTGGCGTGATTCCCCAGCTCTAAATTTGCGACATTAGACTCCTGGATGCAGCAAAAAGTCTAAAATGTATAATTTGTTGAACATCAGGCAGTAAATTTAACACAATGCTGAATGGAGTCACCTTGTCCACTCTGTCAAGACAGACATCCTCCAGGTCCTCCATGATGAACTCCAGTACGCTGATGTGGCCTCGCTGAGCAGCACAGTGCAGCATGCTGAGACCGTCCTAACACACACACACACACACACACACACACACACACACACACACACACAAACACACATAGACTCTGAGTCAGTCAGTCAGACAGTCCTGACAGTTTGTTTTTATGATGATATGAAGCAGATCTTACTTTGTTTTCACAGTTGAGCTTTGCTCCACAGGATACCAGGACCTGCAGGATCTTCAAATGACCGAACCAGGAGGCCAGGAGCAGAGCATTCATTCCAAACTGTAGACAAACATACAAAAGTTAGACCACAGTGATGCTCTGAAGCTACATATGAAGTAAAGTGTCCTTGACTGCCTTGATCTTTCTTCATGCTTCTGTGTGCTGAAAATGTTTTCATATTTTGCATTCTGTTGACATTCTCTAAAATCTTTGCCGTATTGTTCATAATAAAGAGAGACTGCACCTTAATAATAACTGATGTTCAGTGTTTTCTGAATGTTTAAAGAGAAATTGGACACCTTTGTGCCACAGTGTTGGCCATAGACTGTAAATATTTATCGACAAACGCCTGAGTGGCGTCACCCATCTTTTACTGCAGGGGGGCTTTGGAGGAAACAAAACCGTGCACGTACAGAGTCTTTCTCGTCCACTTCAGTGTCATGGTCCAGGAGGAGTCGTAGAGCCTGTTCGTTTCCTGCTCCTGCTGCCCAGTGCAGAGCTTTCCGATCAACCTGTGCAGAGACGGGAGGAGAGATGTATGACCAAAATGGATGATACAGGAAGGGCCCCCACCTCAAAGACTGGTTGAAACTGTGAGGCACAGCCGCCCCCCAATGCAACACATAGTAAAGGATGTCTAAATGCCAAAATCTGTAACTTCCAAGGGGCTGCAGATTTAGAGACGATTGCAGGGAATAACAACATGTGTTTGTTAGCAGAACAGTGTTCATTTACAATTCAGAAAGCTTCAGTTCATTATCCTCTCTCACTGTCTGAACCAGTGCACCACTACACACTGACAAACACTTGAACACACTTGCTGTAGAAAAGGTCAAAACAATAGGCATACTTTATTCCTGGCCTTGACGTCCACACCCTTCCTGATCAGCTCCTGAAGTTTTTCGGTGTCGTTCCTCTTTGCAGCATCATGGAGCTCCTTCTCCGACACCAGCACTGACAGGGAGAGGTGGACACAGACGTTCACCTTTTTTTTCTGCATGCCAGCAAAAGGTAGCAACTCAGGTGAATGCCTGCTGTATTATAAGTCTGAGACTTTGGGGGCTTTCACCTTTACATCATTGGCTGTAGTGGTCTTAATGTGATGTGTGTCCTGGTAGATGACTAAAGAGCATTTGTACGTGCTTTTGATAATAAACTCAAGAATTAAAACTCGGGCATGCTGCATCATGTGTTCAATTATAATACAATATAGACACAAGAAACAGATTTCGCTTGATAGGCTATGACGAGCTTTCAGTCAAATTCAGACAATTCCTACATGAATACTTTTCACATCAGGTCTCAAACACGAAGAAACCTTCATATAAATAAGGAGGCGCAATTTACTTTAGAAAATGATAAGCCTTATTGGACAGTTTTTAATTATAGCCTAGTTGCGGAAATAGAAATTGAATAAAATAAACATACAAGATATATAAAATATTACCACATGTGCAAACGACACATTGTGAAAAGTAAAATAGTATCCGGCCTGGACATTTCCAGCCCTCTGTGGTCAACACGGACATCCTGCTGCTGACAGATGTGAGCTCTCTGAACACACAGCTGCTGGGAATAACGATACTCACGGATATCATCCTCCGACACCAGGTCGTCCTCCATCTTTACGCCGCTTTAAAGAAACCTCTGACTCTTCACCTGTGTCATTGTAACACCGTCTGCTTTATATGTTTCAGCCGGGATAAGAAGACTGGACGCACAATACACAGAGGCTCATTGACTATCGGATATTTGGTTAAGTTTCCTTGGTAAATGAAAAATAACTTCCGTTTCTGACCTTCAAAGTAAAGTTAATTTACTTTTGTAGTCAAGCTGGTTTTGAAAGCCGTGCTGCTTCCGGTTTGAAATGGAAGCTATTTTCGTGATCAAATCGTTTATTATTAAGGTAATTAGTTTAAATTAATTGCTTAATCACAGAATGTGCAACATTCAAAGCCTCTAAGGTAATTTTTTAAAGATGCTGTGGGAACAAAATAATATCCTATCTTTAGCACACAAGGCTTTAAGTGTGTGCAAGTCTATGTGGACTTTCTTCTGTAAATTAAACAGTGTTAATGTTTTCACTGGTTTCCAATTGCCATCATGATCCATCACCTGTTAAAATGTGCTATTTGCCTGAAATCTGCTATTTTAACCGTGTGAATTGGTTGTATTTAATGTTTTTTTTTAATAGATATATATTTTGCACGCAAGAGAGAGACTATGATTCTAAAGATTTTTTGTTTATTTAAAAAATTTCAACTTTTTTTTAAGTTAAATTGAAAAAAATATAAAAAACAAACAAGTTTTTTTGGGATGCTACCTTACGTGTCCAAACCAACCACCAGTTAGACAAGTAAAAACAGTTCTGTTTTTTTTGTAATTTTTTTTAGGGGGGGGGGGGGGGGGCTGGGTCTTTTTCATTGGTCTTTTCTCATTTCTTGACAGCTGAAGAGTGACTCGAGCAAAGGGCCGAGGTCTGATTACAAACCAATGGCTGCTGCTAAGCTATCTGGCGCTCCAAACAGTTTTTAATATTTACAATTTTATATAAAACATAGGTCTATAAAACCATCAAATTAACCCTTTGTTAATACCCTTTCTATTTGATTTTAGAGCTTTTTTTTTTTTTTTAAACAATTAACAAGCCTCAATTATCAAAGTGGTTTCACATTTTCAATCTGTTTCTTTTCAAAGAAGCAGAGAGGGATTTTCTGGCACAACTTCACCAACTAACAAGGTGCATGAAGAGTGAAAGGCTTGACGAGGTCAAAATGTTCCAATTTGTTAATAAAGTTGATCTTCATACTACAAGTGTTGCTGGAGCTTTTTGACCTATCAAGTTCTTTTCACCCAGAGATGCAAACCCAGATAACTACCACCTTAGAAATAAAGTTAAAAGACTTATGAACAAAATTGAAATGACAAAACCACAATAAACAAACATGAATACATCGTTTCCCTTTGTTTATTTGAGCCATAGAAAATGTTATCAAAGAGTACAAAATGTTAGAAAATGTTCTTACATACTCTGAAAGGCAGATTGTGTGGAAATAGCTTTTACCAAAGCATCAGATAAAACCAGGGGAAATCCTTCATGCAGAGACATGTCTGATGAGCAATTATTACAAGTGTGTTAGTGAGAGCATTAAAAGCTATTAAGGCCACAACATCACTATTAAGAACATATTATTAATAACAAAACTGCCCACCCTTTCTTATTCTATTCACATGGTTAGACTATAAAGATCACTTTTAGAAAACTCCTGAGCTATGTTGGTACATGTCCCTCAACAACACACAGCACAATGCTGCGATGAACATGTAAAGTATGTACAATAAAGAATCCCTCATATAAACTGCCAGCTAAAACATGGGAACTGAGAATGAGAGAAAAAGCTTTCTAAATCCACAAAAGACAATATTAAGTTGTGCAATTTGGTATTTACAAATTTGAGTCATTTCGCATGTTCTCAATGTATTTACTGACAGCATAGCATTTTCATATTCTTATTCATTCTCAAATTATCCTTCAGGCAATTATCCTTGAAATGTCAGATATAAACAAAACACAAAATGGACAATAAAAATGAAGCTTTACGTTTAGCTGCAGAGAAAGTGAAACTAGAAATAATTGCACGTAGTTAATTATGAGCAAACAGTTACATAATCTGCACAACGATCAAAAATGAGACACGTCATGTCATTATTCCCCAAGTCCATCGACTGACCGCTCACTAAACCCTGTCTCCTTCATGCCATTTCTAGCTGGCAGCCATTTATCGTTCCTTCTAAAGTGACAATCAACACAATCAGCTCAATTCAAACAGATTTACATTTAAAATGACGTGGGAAAAGTCTGATCTCTGAGGCATCCAGAGCAAGTATCCACATGGTGGGCAAATAGTATATGTGTTTTTACTGGGGGGGGGGGGGGGGGGGGCTGTTTTTGCAGATGAAGCCATAAAACAGTGTGGAAGCTTTTGTTTGTGTTTGTGCTGAAAAAGATTCAAAGTCTGAGGGCTTCAGCTCAGCAAACAGTGACATCTGGTGGCTTGCAGCAGCTCTTCACGTGTGTGCCTGAATCACAACTCTACCTCACTGATATTAAAATGCTATCCTGCAAAGGCTTCGATTTTGTTCAGACGTGCTGCATTAGTACTAGCCTATGTTTTTTGTTCAAGAAGCTTAAATTATAACAGGCTGTGTAAGAAGTCTTCACATGTGACATTAAACACAAATGTACCTTTTTTTTTGCTGCTGTATATTCATGTGTAAGGGTTAATATTTATGGCATATCATAGTCACAGTGTGATGTTATCAAAGACAAATTATTTAAAACAATATCAGGGAGGAATTCAGTTTGGAGCGCTTTGGCGCCCACTGAAGGTCTCTGAGTGGAACCCCGCTGTCTTAAAACACACAGTGCTGTTATGCTTCCCCTTCATAGACAACGTTCATTTGTTAACAAGCAAAGGGAGGTGTTGTGAGAAGCCAAAGAACCAAGTCTTTTTTGCCCAAGTATGACTCTGCTAGCGTCTACAGCTGTTTGTAAAGAAAACGTTTTGGCATAAGATGGATTAATTTATTTTGACATAACGCGGGGTTTGATGATTTTCAGCTAAACACGAGGTAGCGATGACATTGTTAACGATACAGCCTAACATTACGTTGCAACCTGTTGTGAATAATATCTGCAGGGTTGTGCACTCGGCTTCTTGCTCGGTCAATCTCTCTGTTTCTCTTTTGGGCTTCACCTGTCACCGTCCTTTTCCGTCTCTCACGCTCAGTCATTGTATCAAACAGGACTGAGATGAGCTAACACGTACTGTAGGTGCTGTAAAGCTGTGCGTACACCATGAGCGGCAACTTGCTTGATTTTCTGTCTGTGGTTCTTTGTCTTTTCAGGTTTTATTGGTGTGATCACTCCCAGGGGTTTGCATAAACACAGCCGGGGAGTCTGTGTCTGACCTGTCAATAATCCCATTACTGTACTTATCTTGCTCTGTAACCCGTAACTTATTATACCTCTATTTATCCTGTTTTAGTCATCGTTTCTTTGTAATTCGCACAAAAAACGTTATAATACCGCTTATAGCACGGTGATTTGCTAACTGATCAGCACTGAGCTCTTAAACTTTAAAAACTGTCAAAATGTTTGAAGCGTTCCAAAAGCAACAAAGACATTTGAGACCGCTGACTTCATCAATCATGGATTTTTCTTCATTTGACATCAGCTCCAGCTCATTATATTGAATCTGTGCTTTGAAGCTTTGAGTCCTCTCAGCTTATCTCCAGGCTACTGCGCAGGCTTTGTTTGTAACGCTCAGATACTACTACAGACAGAAAGGTAGTAAGCTTGACATGCTAAAGATTGGAGCAAAAAGACACACTGTTCAATCAATCTATTCCACTTCACTCCGGTGTTTCTGGATCTGGAACAGACTCAAGAAAAAAGCCCTCTGTAGACATCAAATATTAAGCCTCATACAAACGCTACAGGATGTGGAGAGATCCAGATCTTGACAGGGCTGATGATGACTTATTAATGGATAATCACTCTGTAGGAGAAAGGTTTAGCGAATGGTTATTTACATGACAATCTGCTCTTTCACCAGCTCTTCCTGATGCTTGAGTTCTTTGCTGGCGTCAGTTTCTTGACCTCTCTGAGGACATGGTCGGCCGTCTTCAGCTTCTCCATGGCCTTGGTGAGCAGGTCCTCCGACACGGACTCCCCGTCACCTCCCTCGACGGACACTCTGCTCAGGAGCTCCCGTGTCTTTTCTATCTCCAGCGCCACCTCGGCCTCCAGTTTCACAACCTCCTCAGCCGGCATGGCTTTGTCTTCCGCCTCGGCTCTGGTCTGCTGCCCCGCCTCAGTACAGACCGAAGAGACGGACAGCAGATCTCCTATGGATGCTGAGCGCGCCTTCGCTGAGGGTTTGAGAGGAGGAGTGGGCTCTGAGCGTCGTAAGGGAAATGCCTTTGATCCAACCTTAGGCTTGGGCGGCACCTTTGGTTGCCTTAAAGTAACAGAGATCGGAGCGTCGTCCTCGTTGGCGTCCAACACATCCAGGCCGGCGTTGCTTCCTCTCAGGGCAGCCGTGGAAGCCGCGAGTGTGTCCTCACTCACAGAGCTTTCGCTGTCATCATCTGAGTGCTGCCCGCTGTCCACAGACTTCTCCTCCGCCTTCTTTTTCTTCTCCCCGGGAAAGTGACAGAGCAGTGGACTCAGGCCGAGGCTATCAGCGACCGGGTCGTTCACAGAGACAACCACTGTGGGGACTTCACTCTTGGGCGGTGTCTCTTCTGCTGGAGAAGAGCCGGCTGAGGTATCTGGAGCATTTTGCAGCAGTGCATTACTGTCTTCACCCTTGTCGGGCTGAGCAGGTTTCTCAGGCTTTTTCTTGGGAACAAGTGGAGGACTCTTTGCGAGCGGCTCGGTGGGTTCTTGTGGCTCATTGTCGGCTTCTCCTGATTTGTCTTCTGAAACTTGTCCTTCAGCACTGGGACTCTGAGGACCGTCATCCTCTTTAGAAACCGACTGCTCCGCCTCATCCGTTTCCGAAGCTGTTTCCGTCACCTCCTTCACTTCCTCCTCTTCCTCCTCCTCCTTATTCTCCTCAGCTGAGCCTTGGACCTCTTGGTTCAACTCCTCAGCAGGATGGGAGGGTTTCTTCTCTTTGCATGGAGGGGTAGGAGGGTGGGAGTTTGGCCTGGACTGTGGGGCCTCAGAGAGGTTGCTCACGGGTTTGTTTGGAGGAGTTGGAGGTGGTCCAGTCTTTTTCCTGGAATCTGGACTCATTTCAGGAACCTTCTCAGCTTTGTCTTCCTCTGAAGCTTCTTCTTCTTTGGGCGAAACACTGGGCTTCACCTCTTTAGAAGGAGGCATTGGCGGCTTCAAGACCTTAAAAACACAAAAGTCACATTTCAAAGGTGATATTTATCGAAAAAGAAAGACTTACCCAAAAATCCAGCATGGTATCAAAAAGGTTACGTAGAAATATACAGACCTTTTTCTCTGAGCCATCATCCTTCAAGGGTTCTTCCTCAGATGGTGAGCTGGGTTTAGCCTCTTTGTTAGGGGGCATGGGAGGTTTAAAGACCTTTTTCTCTGAGCCATCATCCTTCAAGGGTTCTTCCTCAGATGGTGAGCTGGGTTTAGCCTCTTTGTTAGGGGGCATGGGAGGTTTAAAGACCTTTTTCTGGGGACTGGCCTCTGGCTCAGTCTTAGTCTCTTCCTCAGGACTTTGCTCTGACTCTTTCTCTGTAGCGTTGCTGTCTTTAGATGGAGCCACTGGCGTTTTGGCCGTTTTTTCAGGGCCATCAACACTGACATGGGAGGTCCCATTAGGCATTGTGGCGTTCTCAAGATCAAGATCCAATCGCAGGATACCATCAGAGGACACATCAGCTACCTACACAGTAAAGAGACGTGGAAAGAGAAATTACGCAAATGAGCAAACATCAGAATTAACACTGAGAAGATCATTCAAATATATTAAGTAACATTACAAATGATTTCAACATAGACAACATCTAATGTGAAAATAATGTATGGTTATCTGAATGGTACCTTCAGCTTCAGTTAAAAAGACACTTTTATCCTCACCAACATTCACTCATTCATAACTACAGTGTTTGTTTTAGATACAGAAGCCATCACTCAGTGTCTATTAAAGCCCACCCTGTCCTGCCAATGTTTCCTGTCTTTCATCTGTCCTATTTAATAAAGGCAAAAACCTCCAAAATATAACTTAAAAAAATGCATTTCAAGTTTCTTATTCAACAGAAGAATGTGTTAACCACGGGGCCAAATGTCTCTTAAAGGGAGTTCTTAGTGCTCATGACGGATCAATGTTGGGTCTTTGTAGATAATATAACAGAGAGTACGGCCTTGACCTACTCTTTTTACTTTACAAATAGAGATCTGATTGATGGATTGGTTTAAGTTGTGAAAAAAAATCAATGAATTTCAAAATTATGAAAAATGAAGCAGTATTGTCTGTTCTGGGATGCAGCTGTAGGTGTTTCAAAACGTACACACGTGAAGACATGCCTCACTCAACCGTCGAGAAAAACTTCCACAACCTGACAATGGAGGGATAATTCCGGCTGCTCTTTTGGACCCGTCCAGCCCTACATGTTTGAGCCACCTCCAGAGAGCGAGAATTCAATTCTGAACCAGAGGAGAACCTATTTCCTCTCTTACGTCTGCCTGAGAAAGGTGCATTTTCTGACCCTTTTTCAAGTTGGCTTAAAGGCTTTATATGCGGTTTTTTGATCCAGCAGATGTCACCCTTGAGCACCAGCATGACACCAAAACAACTCACGCTGCATTGTTGTGTTAGCGTGCTAATGCTAGCGATCTTTATTATGCTCGTATCTTCACACTGCATGTAAATTTACTTGAAATGAGCGTGATCTAGAAACACAGTTAAGCAGTGTGTACAGTATGTTATTCTTCTTTTCTCTAGTCCCTCAATTAAACAACTTTTATACGCGAGGGGAGGAGTCAGCTGGCCGTCCGGGCGATGTAAACAAAGTGAAGATAGGACTCTGAAAACTCTGAAAACATCACAGACAGTGGGACTCGGGTGTTACACCCATTGTAGACAGTCATGACTCACAGAGTTATTTTCAGAGGAGATACTTGAGTTATATTATATTTAAGTGTGAAAAATCGCATATAAAGCCTTTAACAGTGTGAAACATTACACTTATACTGAGTAGCAGAACCTAGCCAGATGAAATAAGGTCATCAGTAAAAACCACAATATTCATGTAACTTTATCACATTGTATCTCTACGGTCATACGGCAGCCATCCTCACACCATGACAGCCTTTGTTCTTCTTTTGGGAACTCATCAACCATTTTTATAAATTTTGTTTTGTGACCAGCTTAGAAGAAATAAAAATAAACAAAACTGCAGACTGTAATGTTCAAACTTATAGTTACCTAGAATCGAGCAGAAGAACACAAGATGCTTTAAAGGAGCAATATGTAACTCTGACACCTAGTGTTTAAAATGGGTACTGCAGTCCAAGCTCAAAACACTGAAGAGAGCTGTCTCCCACTGCCCCCTCCTCCTTAAAGTCAACGTAAACACAGGTCACCATGTGGTGGATACTGAAGCTTCAGTGTTTATCCAGCTCTTCATCGGTCTGTAAACCTTTCTGCGCTCTAACCTCTCTCCATTTTTCAAAAGCATCTCAAATATTGATCCTAGTTTGACCACATTTATATAGGGGCTTCCAAAACGGCCATGTGGGGGTGCCTTAAAACCGCCTCCCTTCTCTGGTCCGAACAAATCCAGACCATTCAGGACCAGAATCTAAAGTTAGAAGGAGGACATACTGGCTGCTGCAGTGCTGTCAGCACAGCATGTTTCCTTAATGTCTGATCATATAGTAAGGTCACTGGATGATAGAATTCAGTAGATATCTTACTGATTGGACCTTTAAGGGCTCATTCATTTTATAACGTTGAAACGCTCTGGTGGCAGGACTATGCTCAGGAACCCCAGTGTCTTCTAGCCCCCCTCTTTGCACGACTGGAAAAAAAAACTCCAACTAAAAGTTTATAAATCCAAATCCAAAATTCAAACATAGTTTTTGTTCTTCTCACATGTTTACAGCTACTATTTTTCAAGATACAAAGTGTGTTAAGAGACTTTAAACAGAGATAAAGGGATTTACACACACACACACACACACACACACACACACAAACCTCTTTCATGTGTATCCTGGTAGGAGGCCGTCGGTTACGGTTCCCTTTGGGTCTTGTTCGTGTTACATGCTCTAAATTACTGCTGTCATCAACCTTCACCTGTGAAAACATGAAAACAAGCTTAATTTATTTTTGGTCACATAGCCTAAAAAAAAAAACATGAAGTCCTTAACTGATAATCAGAGACACTTGTGATTCTGTGTGGGGATTACACTGATGTTTACCTCGTCAAAGATTTTGTTCTTTGCTCGATTGATGCCATCACTCAGAGCTTTAATCCACGCCTCCTTCTCCTCCGCAGTCTGAGTTTGAAACTTCACATCATGGACCTGTCAGTCACAGAAAGCAGAGAAGTGAGAGACGGCAGTCAGGAACACAGAACAGTCAGTCTTGTATAAAGTTCATAATCGAAGGTCAAACAGACCAACAGCTGTAAGGGATCAATCACAAATCACATGACTTTTCTCTTTCACAAGGATTCAGTCTCTTCATTTGTTGTTTAAAGAAAGCAGAACAGTTCAACGTAAACGTGTCTCAGTACATTTTCCATTAGAACCTTAAACAGAGACAATGTCAAGTCAAGTCATATTTATTTATAAAGCAAGAATATATAAAGAAAGCAACAAAGGAACCTGAAAGAAACGGTCTATTCAGGACCAGAGGACTCAAATACTAAAATATAAAAGTATGTCTTCTCTGTGTTTCAAACACAAGATCTTTCAAAACGTAATAAATATGACTCTGTTCTTTGTGGATCTACAAAGTAGATCAGGGGTCATCAACTACATGTGTACAGCGCCCAGCTTTTCCCTTGACAGACACTGTGGGGAGCAGACTTTAAAACATGCTTGCACATAAGCCTGAAAGCTGTCAAGCTCGATGTAAAGAAGTTGGAGTCAGAGGGTGAATGTAATTTCTCCCATGAACCTAATGTCAGTATTTAAGCTTTGTAATTTCATTTTTATGTTTATTGTTTAATCACCTGAGATCATTTATATTCTGATTTTGTCTCTTCAGGGCACTCGTCCTAAAGTCTTCAGCAGGTGAGTCGTTCATTAACTATCTTATGAGCTACATTTCCCCTCCTTAAATTTTGTGAATTTGTTACAGGAAGCCCACAGGAAAATGAAGACATTGTGCAGACAGTGATCTGTTTTAAATTGTTTAGCTCTAGAATCACAATGTTTTTAATTTATTTTAATTAAACAAACCACTAAGACCATTAACTGATGGTCTTAGTGGATCCAAGGGCTGGCCACAGACCAAAAATCCTCAACTCTGATTGGCTATTTGCCTTTTCAGGGCTTAGACTACAATTAAAACTCTTTTAAGTAACTTAACTCTTATTTTTAATATAAAATATGCCGACTATGCAAAAGCAGTTACAGGTGCCAGGTTGTGAGACGCACTGACACTGCTGAGCGGCTTTCTTTGTCTCTTTGGTCTCACTCAGCCGTGCAGAGTCTGAGCTGAAGAAGGTTGCCCCGGAGAAACCGAGAGGCAGCCAAGAAGCTCTCCACATCCTTTACAGGCCCACTCACTTTATCCACCCTGAACCACCACACTGAATTTCCAACGACCGACACATTCAGGAACCCAGAGTTCAGCGGACAGCAGATGGATTTCAATGTCACATGAAAGTGATTGTTTTAGGAAATGAAATGGAATCCTTCAACATTTCCCTTTTTCTACTTCCTTTGATCGCGAGAAAAACAAAGACGATAGATACAAAAACAGTTGGTGTGATGCAGCTTCCAAAGAGCTGCTGGTAAAAATGATATGATAAAAGATATATGTTAAAGTAATATGTACAGAGGTATCACTAGCAGTTAAAAAGAAATACAGCTGTTAACAAGAAATACAGCTGTTAACCATTTCCAAAGTTTAAACGACTGGTAACTGTTGATGATTTTAGTGATGTTTATTTATTTTGTAATCTCCCGTGCCTTTGCTTGCATAACACTGCTTTTCTTGGTAATAAATTGAAACCGCGATAGACCATTAGCAAAGATGTGTATCATTTCCCTGGTCTGCATGTGCATGAGACAAACCTCCTCATAGAAAAGCTGCTGCATAGTAACTTATTGGTAAAATACAACAACACAGTTTTCTTAAAGGGGACATATTATGAAAAATCCACTTTACAGTATTTTTGAACATATATTTGGGTAGTCTTACAACACAGAGGAAAATGCTCCGTTTCAAATTAGCTCTCCTTGTGATGTCACAGTGGGATTCTGGTAAATAAAAATCCCCTCCCCTCCCCCTGATATCTCCACCCATGGACTCCACCCCCAGCCTAGAACAAAACGTTTGCTCAGGTCGGCCATTTTTATTCTCGCTTGAGAAGGAGTGATGTCTACGGGGAAAACTCAGGGGGGCTCATTACATTTAAAGAGACACACACACCAAAACGGAGCGTTCTGAGAGAGCTGGTTTATACAGGGTCACAAACCTCCTCTGGTGCTTGATTCATGTTATACTTTGACCACAGCACAGATGTTTCATTTAGACCACAGGGGGACTGTTTGAAAAGGTGGAAAAGTGGTTTAATATGTCCTCTTTAATATCTTCTGTTTATAAAGGTGAACAGTAAGGGATTTAGAAAATCAGGGCCAATACAGATTTAAAAAAATGTAGCTCATTGATGAATCCGGTAGTGATGTTTTTTCCATCACTTCTATGTAATTGGTTTTGTATGTTTGATATTTTAATAAATATATAATAATATATGGTTTGGTGTACAGTATCCAAACGGTTGTTGGTACTCCCTCCTCTTGAATTGTCACTGAACGTGTAAGGGTGAAATTAAATGAATTTATTTGCGTGTGTGTGCCCACAAACGTCATGTCACCCCTGCATAAAACAGTGCCACCATTGGGCCATCCCGATTAAAAAAAAAAGTCTGGATATGCCCCTGTCTTTTTGATAAACTGATATATTTTCATGGTCAAACATGATAGAAAAGGTCTGCAGTTTCAGCCTGATATTCCTATCCTCACAGCGGTCAGTGAACGTCACACTTCAGACAAAATGCTGAAGACTTCCGCCCTTGTTCTTCCGGTCATACGTTAGTTTCTAGAGAAGCAGCATTCCATGTAAATCACACATCAGCAACATGTAGGTGTTGTTTGGCGAGGTGTGAAAAGCACAAACAGGGGGGTGAAAACGATTTCAAATGGCATCATTGTTCACTGTCCAAAAAAAGGAGAAACAGTCCAAAACCCATGAAAGGCGTTCCGACTACATCCAGAGAGCATGTGAAACTGATTCTGTTTCAAATCAGTAAAAGCATCAGTTTTTCCAAACAGATCTCCAGATCATGGAGAGTCGCAGGTTCAGAAACATCTGTGCATGACTCACTCTATACGGCCCTGTCACTGTGCACAGACCGAGGGAAAAAAGTGACACAAGTGAGCAACACTGTGTTTGTGAAAAGGATGTATACCTCTCTCTCTCTCTCTCTCTCTCTCTCTCGCTCGCTCTGACTCACTAACACACACACACACACACACACACACACACACACACACACACACACACACACACACACACACAGTAGCATTGCACACTGTCCTGCTCTAACCCTAACCCTTTCTCTTCCACTGAGCAAAAGTTGAAAAACTGTTTAAAATACAAGTTGAAAGAAAAAAAGGGTGCATCAGACTAACAGCAACATCAGTATTGGAGCCAAAATGAGAGTTTTATCTGTTTTATATTTTATTTCTTCCCTGAGACCTGGAGCCAAATCTGCAGGTTATTGCACTCAGACGTTTGAAAAGAAGAAAACAGTTTTTGACCGTGTCGGAGCACCCGAGTGTTTATGAGATAAGTTAATCTGTTTTTATTGTACTGGCTGAACGGTACATTGTTCATGTGGATTAATGGGAATAAAAGGATCATTATACAAACTTATGGAAAAGTGCATTAGACATTGTGCACAACACACGTCCAAAACTAGTTCTAAGTCAGCCCTCAGTGGCTGATTTAATAAATATTAAACTTGTCATGAATGAGCTTTTACATGCAGCCTTCGTGTATCTGGCCACTTATCTGATGTAAATGTAATATCATCTTGTAGCTCTGCTTAATCTCCATCAGCCCCTAAACTGAACTGAACTGTGTTCTCAGTAGGCAGTATCTTTCAGTGAATGTGAAACCAGGCCGGGCTGTTGTCACTTCCTCATTGAGGTTAGCTGCCTGCAATGTTTGTAGAACCAGCTCTAACAAACGAGAGTTGATTTGTTGAGTTGTTTCAGCCGCTTGGCTCTCTAACCTTTATACGCCTGCTGCTTCAACAGAGCTGCAGGTCTAACTAGCCATGGTACCAAAACGATCACAATATACTTAAACGTAACTATTAAATGTTACAATTATAAACTGCACAAGAAAGAAGCAGCTCTGCACATGTTGTAACATTTAAAGAAGGTCATAACATGTTGAAACCACAGTGAAGTGTTTGAATAATTATTTAGAACTGCTTGTATCATACTGTGATTGATTTTGAAGATTCTCACGCTCTAATCACGAGTGCTATGACTTACAATATTTATTTTATTTTTAAAGATGTATTTTTGGGCTCTAATGCGTTTATATGATAGGACAGTGGAGAGAGTAGGAAACCTCTGACATGAGTGGGGAATGACATGCAGGAAAGAAGCCACAGGTCGGATTTGAACTCTTGCCGCCCGCTTGGAGAAGGATAGCCTTCGTACATTGGGCGCAACCTAACCGCTAGGCCATCGATGCCCCATAATATCTCTTTTGATTAAATCACAATAGAGCTGAAACTTTTAGATCATTATTTTGATTTGTCTGTGAACTGTGCTCTCATCAGCAGCAGGCGGCTGTTTTCGATAAAGATCTGCACTGAGGTCATAAGTGAGAAAAATGGAGAAGAAGAAGAAGAAGAAGAAGAAGAAGAAGAAGAAGAAGAAGAAAGGTTCCTGTTCGGTTCAACCGAAGCCCAAAGAGAGAGAAGAGTCAGTAAGTAAAGGATACAGCAGTACAGTACAACATGACAGTGCTCGGGGTGTTCCTAGGTGACTCATTTCCAAGTCGGTAAAATGTTTCATTTCAGACTAATTGACTAGTCTGAAGGTAATTTCTTGTAGGGTTTTGGGGTTTTGGGGTTTTGGGGTTTTGGTTAGTTACTTGTTTTTTGTTACATGTTTTGGCTCTGTTTATATTTCCGCCTTTGCTCTAATTTTTTATAGCCGTTGTATTATAATCTAACTGGATTTCTTCCTCAGTTTCACTTCCTACACAAAATATGAAACAGTATCCGACTGAAGCCTTCCTGTATTTGTAGTTAATCATGTTCATTGAGGAGGAATTTAAAGCCTTAACTGTGTAAACGTGACGATGAAAATGAAGGTTTCTCTGCTGTGTTTCAGGTGGGTTATCTGCAGTCAAAGGAGCATTGCTGGGGTCAAAACTATGCCCCCCCCCCCAAAAAAAGGGTATTTCTTTCTTTCTTTTATTACACCTCTCAAACACAAAACGTCAGTCAGTGTATTGCTTGCCCTGCTGGCACTAAGCTGCAACATCCACTGTTGAAGTTTGCATCCTAAAAGGAAGTGCAAAACACTGCAGTTTCTCGAGTGTTCACTTGAGACTGCCTCCAAAGTGTGTCTAGTGTCCGCTTGTGGCTGACTCCATGTAAGTCACATACACATCACATTAAAAAAAAACAGTTTTTACAGCAGAAACGCACACATTTACAGCCTGGTAAATATTTGCGTAGCTAAGTTTGTTGGAGCTACATGCAGAGGTACACCTGATTTCATCCCTTGCCATGTTTGATGCATTAACACAAAATGATTTCGTATCTCTCAGCTCACCTTGTTTGCGGACTTGGGTGATCGAATGAGAATCAGTCGGTGCTTCCTCTTGAAGGGGCTCTTTAACTCGTGACATTTATCGTAGCTTTCCAGGTCAACCTTCTCCAAACAGTTCTGCAGCTCCTGCGACACAGAGACACATTCTTGATTCAGTGAACAGATCATTTAGCTTTCACAATATCAACAAACCCTAAAAGGAGAGTTAAACCGGTGCTGCAGTCTGGTGTTTGTCTTCATTCTGAGCATACTTTATTTAGAGCTTTCTGGGATTTCATTAAAACTAAATCATAAATGATATAACAACAGTAGCGTGCTTTATGGTGCACATTTGTGAGAGTGTTATGGACATGTGCAGATGTTAGCGTACCTCGTTTTCATACACCACGATCTCTGTCTTCTCCACATGGACGAAGCGGTCCTTATAGCTGGCCAACAGTCTGCCGTAGCCCTTCTTCATCCAGCCAGCCTTAGCCAGGAACTTTGGCTCTTTACACTGGGCTGGGTCCTCTTTCCCGCCCTGCAATGAAGCAGAGGAAGGAAATGACACTTGAAACACACAGTGTGTACTGGCAGAATCCACCCCAGTCTTTGGTTGTTTTTCTAATGAGTATTAGACACTTTATTCTTAGGTTGACCCCGTACTGTATAGTCAATTATATTCGATATTCATCAGAGTCTCGGTACATGGTAATGGGAAATGGACTTAAGCTTATATTGTTCTTTTCTAGTCTTCTGACTACTCAAAGCACTTTTACACCAAAGGTCACACCTACACATTCACACACTGATGGTAGAGGTCGCTATGTAAAGTGACCGTCAGAATTAAGTAATCCCATTGACGCAAATTCAAGCGGCACTTGGGGTTAAGAGTCTTGCCCAAGGACACATTGGACATGTTGCTGCAGGAGCTGGGGATCGAACCCCCTTACCTTCCAATTGAGAGACGACCGCCTCTACCAGCTGAGCCAAAGCTACGTACGAGAGTGGAAAAGATGTATAAGGAGAAGTATGGCGAGCTGATTTTCAACGTCTTCACAAAGTGGTTGTTACTACAGATTCTAGGAGAGTCATTTATGTTACCATCAGTTTTCATTTCATGTGAAGAATGCTGTTTTACAGACACGCAGTTCTGATGAGAGGGACATCGCAGGAAAATATAGCAAGCGATCGTAAAGGAAGATATCCGACATATTTGTTTACGGTGTAATAAAGTGTTCTGAGGTAATGAGAGTACTTGGAAATTAAAATGACAAAAAATGCCCATCCCTAGAAGAAGTACGACTAATCAACCCTTACATCTAAAGAAGAGGTTTGCTCTTTGTTTTCAAGATAATTCTGTCAACCACTTCCCTTTCCATAGAAGAAGACACAGTATTGCGCTTTATAGGTCACTCTGAATTAGCGTCTATGAGTCGAAAGAGGAAATGTGATCAAGTCAAGGTCAGATCAAATGTATGCAGTGAGGAAGAAAAACAATGTTCTGTGAAAACAGTATAACATGATCTGCCTTTAGCTGAAGCAAAGAGGATTTAAACAAAGGTTTTGACCTTTGTTCTCTAAATGCAATACCGTCACATCTTTCCTCACTCAGGATTTATCATCTCTGAAAAGTGATTTTTTTTTTTTTGCCCAGCACTAGGGTTGAACATTATAAACAAAAAAAACTGGTATTGCAAAATCTTTTCTGTCTAAGATATATATTGAGATATGGAAAGTTACAGAACGTTATCCAAAGAGATGCAGTGAGTCGTCTTTAATATGAACAACTAACATTTGAATCATACAAAGAAATTGTATTTAATTTGGACTTTAAGTCTATTTTCTTCAGCCTGCAGGATATCGGACACATCGGACATGTGGCTGCAGGAGCTGGGGATCGAACCCCTGACCTTCTTGTTAAGCGACGACCGACTCTACCAACTGAGTCGTGCATCATTGTTCAATACTGAGTACTTCAGTTACTTCAGTGCCATACACAAACTAATATTAAATAATCTGTATTAGCTACACCTACAGCTTTCAGCAGCATGTGCTTCTTGAAACCTTCCAAACTTGTGAGTAACTGTTAGCTAGCTTGAGTTTCATCAGACTTCATTTAAATGGTGTGAAATAGTGTTGTAGTACTCCAAGGCCGGTCTCGAGATCACTTTTTGAAGGAATCAAAAGCATTTTAACTCGGTCTTGTCTCGGTCTCAGACTGGGCGGATTACAGACCACCACTGATAGGCTGTTTCTCCACGTCGTTACTGTGATTAGAAGGAAAAAAACCCTTTCTAGAATAATGAATAACTTCAATTCATTCAGAAATCGATTTGTTTCCCCCAGTAACCGCGGCAACCTTTCCGCTGTTACGGTCTAAATGAGTGAAACTCAAGATGATGATTTTTGTTTGTGATATCTCTGGTCTTGGTCTTGGTCTTGTCTCAGTCTCACCCTGCCTTGGTCTTGGTCTTGCTTCGGTCTCACCCTGCCTTGGTCTTGCCTTGGGCTCGCCCTGCCTTGGTCTTGGTCTTGGTCTTGCCTCGGTCTCGCCCTGCCTTGGTCTTGGTCTTGGTCTTGCCTCGGTCTCGCCCTGCCTTGGTCTTGGTCTTGCCTCAGTCTCGCCCTGCCTTGGTCTTGGTCTTGGTCTTGCCTCGGTCTCGCCCTGCCTTGGTCTTGGTCTTGCCTCAGTCTCGCCCTGCCTTGGTCTTGGTCTTGCCTCGGTCTTGCCCTGCCTTGGTCTTGGTCTTGTCTCAGTCTCACCCTGCCTTGGTCTTGGTCTTGCCTCGGTCTCGCCCTGCCTTGGTCTTGGTCTTGCCTCGGTCTCGCCCTGCCTTGGTCTTGGTCTTGGCTCACTCTCGCCCTGCCTTGGTCTTGGTCTTGGTCTTGGCTCAGTCTCGCCCTGCCTTGGTCTTGGTCTTGGCTCAGTCTCACCCTGCCTTGGTCTTGGTCTTGGCTCAGTCTCGCCCTGCCTTGGTCTTGGTCTTGGCTCAGTCTTGCCCTGCCTTGGTCTTGGTCTTATATTGAGATAACAATATAACCCTAACCCAACAATACAATTTCCCTCCTGTTCACATTAGCTGCTCTGCTCTGATCACCACTTGTCAGGAGATGTGTGGTAAGTGACTGCAACTCATTTCTGTTTACAGTGCAGCCACAAAAAGCAGCATCAGTGCACAACATCAAGAGCATGCTGCTAGGCAACATAACAAACAGCAAACTAGGGTTCTGCAGTCGATGATGAATCTGTGAGCAAATTATAAAGTCTATGATATACAATCATAATGAGAGTAGCCTTATACAGCCACAATGATTTGTTTTAGGAAGATGCTAAAAACACTTTTAAAGTTCACAACAGTAATCTACACAGCCCAGGAGGAGCCGGCTCTACTCCGTCAGAGGTTTGAGATATCTTGTCACATCCTGTTATCTCACCAATAGACAAAAAAAGACGTTTTGAATCTGGAAAGCTGATTGGATGGATGACAATCTGGTCAGCGTGTGGTAAAAGAAAATCTGCCTCATATTAATCTGATCCTTGATATAATGTTTGAGTGCTACTGGAATAAATGTTTGATCAAATTTAACTGAAGTAATTCTGTAAAATGTAATTTTCGGATTTGCTTGTCTTTGAGTGTTTTAGTGTGCTCTGATTTCACTGCTGGAAAAAAAGACCTGAAAAGTGACAGAACGGTCGATTACTGATAATCTTTTCTCAACATGCTGATACAAATGCATCTGTCAGATTGTTTTTCATATTAAATGTAATTAAATGACCGTCAGTGAGAGAGTCTAACACACGCTTGTCTTCAGTAAGATATTTACTGAATCAAATCATAAAGTGACCTTACTGTATGATTAGACATTATTATTATTATTATAATTATTATTATTAGAAACATGTTGAAGTGCTGGCTTCTCTGACAACAACGCAGCAGCCAGTATGTCCTCCTTCTAACTTTAGATTCTGGTCCTGAAGGGTTTGTATTTGTTTGGACCAGAGAAGGTAGGCGGTTTTATGGCGAACCCACAGGGCCGTTTTGGACGCCCCTCAGTTTGCCAGGCAAATGGAGAATCAACAGGTGTTGCAGTGATGGAAGCGGGCAGACACACTGGTTTACATAAAGTATAATTGATTCTAGCTGACCTAAAAAGCCTCGGCATGTTTCCCACTCCCCATTTTCCACATACTCCATGCGTGCTGCATGAGCACCGCCGCTCGTGGCAGCTCTAGTCAATTGTTGTGATTCCACAGTGAGCGCCGCAGTGCCTCTATACTCTGCTCCACTTCAAATGCGAGTCTATTTTCGACGGACTACGCTGCAGGCACGTGTCAAGTTTGACAGAATAGAAAAACCTGGACAGGAAGTTAGACAAGGAAAGAGCGTTTGAACATTGGAGAGAGGTTAGGACACAGAAAGGTTTCAACACAGATGTAAAGCAGGCTAAACACTGAAGCTTCAGTGTCTGCGACATGGCAACATACATGCACATTGACTATAGTGAGGAGGGGGCGGGGGGGAACAACTACTACATATTGCTCCTTTAAGTTTTAAGACATTTTGATATTGTTTCCACAGAAACTTGGTTCGACACCATTGCATCTTTTGTAACTGCTGAGTCCAAGGGGTCTACACTACAGCTGCTGACCTCTGCAAAACACATATCTACATTTAGACTTGTGGAGTAAGCGCTCTGTAAACCCACATTCTCAATTTTTAGTGTGACTAATACGCAGATATGTGCAGGTGTCTGCAAAATTCACTGCCTTTGTTTCTATTTGAGGAACTTCCACAGGATATCTTTTTTTCCTTTCCTGGGATTGGGTGAGAGGCCATCTTACTGTTTTTCCACTTTCACTTTAACTGCAAGTGTGTCTCCACTTTGTAAACACTCGTGCAGCTGCAAAGAAAAGGAACGCCAAGCGAGAAGGACAGACATACCAGATGGAGAGCGAGAGGGGCAAAAATAAAAAAGCTTCTTTGTAAGAAACACTTTAAAGTAGAGTGATAGCGCAGCCAGGAGAAGTTCAGCACACAAAGACAAAGCAGGCTCACTCTGAAGTCTAGGAAAGCACCCAGCGGGTACTGCGTGGCCTTGGCATGCCTCGGACACGGGTGGACATGGAAAAATATGATGGTGCTGGTTGAAACTGACCAAACCCTCACAAAGGAGCAGCAGTGAGAGGTTTCCATTACTCAGAGCTCAGCTGACTCCCCTGGCTGTGCGCCGTGATAGCACGCAGTAGGTGAAGGGACTCATATTTTTGAACTCACACAGGAAGTCTGCTCTGCACTGAAACACAGGCATAACCAAAACATGTTAGCACAAACTATTATCAGTCCTTTCTGTGGTGTTGAGGTGAACTTTGAGGTTACTTTTCTACCACTGTGCAAACTAAAATGAAATGCAGAGACAGCGGGTGGTGCAGTTATAAAATGACAATGTGCTAAAGCTAACGTTTGTCATGCATGTTGGCGTGCTGGCTCTTAAAAAAGGAAAGAAAAAATTAGAGCTCAGGGTTTTGTGGAAGAGGCACACCTTAGCCGACATGTGTTTCTGATGAGGTTTTAGGTCTTGGAGCATCTGGCATTCATTGATTTTCACACTGACCTGCCCAGCTTGAACTCACCACAACCCTCACTGGAGCTTACACTTCACTCCCACTAACCCCCGAACTACACCAGCTGGGAGAAACCAGCTACAGGACCAATACACCATTCTGCTGGTGTTATTAGCATGTTGTAATCCTATAAAGAAACACAAGTTACTGGCTGATCAGCGGCGTCTTCTGTCTGACAAAAGCTGCACAAAAACAGACATAAAGATTTGAAATGAAAACCAAAGAAGCTCAGATTTAAATAACTGCTGAAACGATCATATCCAAAGATGCTCCTTTCTATTGTGAGATTTGACTTCCTTTTTTTGTGCCGTTGCTGCCAATGTTGTCACAGCCAAATGTGCTGCAATAAAAAAAAAAAAAAAACAGGAGGGGTTAATAAAACTGTCCGCACCCTGCAATCAAAAAGAGAAGCAGGCTGTGTCTCTGCTCAGAGTCGTATTGTGATTCCTGAGTAAGTCACTCATGGTACACAAAGTGTGCACTCCCAATCTCAATAACATTCAACCTTCATTTTTCATTTTCTCTTCAAGGCTCCAAATCTCTCTGAATTTTACCTGCAAGATGTAGATGAAGACATAAATGCAAATTCTGGTCTTTATTTCACGGTCAAATGTCATACAGCACGTATACTCCTCATGACTGACCATCCAGAAGACTCCCATGTGATTCTTTCTACGAGGGGATAAACTCTCCATACTGGTGTTTTTCTAACCTGCTCAATGTTCAAGCAGAAAACTGACGGGATTATGATCAGTGGACCCATCTTGATCTGGAACTCAGTGGAAAACAGGATAAACATAGAGGAAGTATCCTCGTCATTTGTTTTGTATGAAAGCAATAGATCCGGGTTTCTAAATATCTGGACGAGCTTTGAGCCTGTTTTTTGTTTTTTTTAACCTGAAAATGATACACCAATTTCTGCTTTCAATTTCTGTTTTGAAGCAGTCTGATTTTCCTTCTTTAAAGAACTAAGAACGTTGTGTCTTCCTCGTAATGAGTAACGTTTTCTACTTGCTCTTTTGTAAAGTGTCTTGAGATTACATTTGTTGTGAATTGGTGCTATACAAATAATAAAGATTGATTGATCGAACTATAATTGACAGCAAAAACAAACTCTTTTCATAACTTGTCTTCCACACACACACACACACACACACACACACACACACACACACACACACACACACACACACACACACACACACACACACACACACACATAGGACAGGGCAGATCCAAAAGTGAAAGTGGCAGAGGTACACTTTCAGGTGAGACGAGCAAGTGAAACAGTCTCTGTTCATCCTCCAGTAGTCTCTTGCTTTTTTGTGCTTTAGTGTGTGTATCACATGGCATGAAACTAGCGTCGTGTGTCTAAGATCAGAATCAGAGTCGATTGGGGCCAAAAAAGGCTGAAATTTGGCAAATTTTGGTCACCAGCCAATCAATTGTAGAGCCTCTACATAGACTCTGATAGACATAGACTGCAACCAGCTTAATGCTGCATCTAAACACCTGATCCAGGTTTCCAACAGAAAGCAAAGACACCAGGATGATACCTCGATACTATGGCTGGTCAATAAATATTTTTTTATCGACAAATCAGGTTTAAGGAAAATCAAGCTTTTCAAAAATGACATCAGAATTTTGTCTTTTACATACTCTGAAGCCTTTTGGCTCCCGCAGTCCCTTTTTTTTTAACTTCCTATAGAGAGTATAGACTGTGTGTATGTGCCACCCAGCCACAAGTATTTTGCTAAAGTTGCTCTGCTTCATCCTGAACCCTGAGACCGCAAAGTGCACTTTTAAAGACAAGTTTACAGCTCACACTTTAGCCACTAAAGGGAAATTCAGGTGACTTTATTAATCCTCAAAGGGAAATCTAGTTTACTCTCGTAAAATTTTGTTGATAAAATCAAAGCAAAATTAGTTTTTACTCATTTCTATGTCATCAAATTAAAATCGTAAATCGAGTTTGGTGTGATAAAAAACAGAGAGTTCATATCACCCAGCCCTACTGTCATGATCAGTGTGATATGATTAACCAGGTTTCTTGTGTTTTCTGTAAATGTTTAACACCTTAAATGAGAACACAACCGAGGTAAGGCTGAAAACAGGATATTAATGAGCTTGTAAGCACACATTACATTTCTAAAAGAGTTCATTGAGGTTGAGGCCAGAAAATAATAAACCTCAACTAATGTTGGCGTTGCAAGAGGGTTGAAGTTATTTCGAAGACTCATAGCTCATGCAGGAAGTCTATTTTTACAATCCTGCCATGTGAGAACTTTAATGATATGAAACATTGCACATCAACACCCACAATCTTCCTGAAACGAAACGCTCTCAGTACATAGTCGTTAGTCACTAAACACTAATGCTGTCAAATGTTATTCAAACTATACTAACTAGTACAGTATACAGTTATACAGTAATAGATTTATAAGACATGTGTATTGGTTAAATATGGTGTACTGTGCATACCACAATCAAGGGGTTGTAATTTCACATTTGGGATATTTTGTGACCCGTTCTGTTTCATTGGTTGTTTTGCTATTTACACAAGTAAACGGACTAAATGGACTTGAGCTTGTATAGCACCTTTTCTAGTTTTAGCGGAAGTCTTACACCGCAGGTCACACCTACCCATTCACACCTTGATGTTAGAGGCTGCTGTGTAAAGAGACCATCAGAAGTGACAAACCCCATTCATACACACTCATACGCCGCTGATGAAGCAGCGGGAGCAACTTAAGGTTAAGTCTCTTGCCCAAGGACACATTGGACATGTGGCTGCAGGAGCTGGGGATCAAACCCCCGGCCTTCCGGTTGAGAGACGGCCGACTCTACCAACTGAGTCGTGCATTATCATTATTCATTGAGATAACCGTATTTACTTTAAACTTCCCCAGTTTATTGGTATGTTGTAGCCATAGAACATAAAGAATGCACAGCGGAGCACTTTGCCTCAAATGAAGCCAAAAAGACTTAGAGCTCCCCCGGCAGACTGGCTGCAGTATAGATCATAAACCCCGCCTTCTCTGTGTTAATAGATTGGACATGAGTCTAACTATAAAAGCAAAAATGCACGTCAAATCATTTTTTCTCAAACCTGGTTTTGTCATGATAGTTTTCATGACGGTGTTCACTTCATCTGGCATCAGTTATTGGATGCTATGAAATGGTATGAAATGCAATGATTGACAGCTCTGTTGACGAATACGGGTACTATGTGCACCAGATTAGAGGAGAAACCAAACACTAACACAAGAGTCATTGAGCTTCCACAATCATGGCTTGACTTGATCCCAGCTGTCACCGGGTGAGAGGGGGTAAACCCTGGACTGGTCACCAGTCAATCACAGGGTTAACATATAGAGACAAACAACCAGACACACTCACATCTACAGGCAACAGGCAACGCCGTGCAGCCCAGGATATTTTTCGTAACACAAAATTCCAAAATACTAAATATATCTTTCAGCACTGCAAAATGTCGCTTTATAATCTCTGCACTGTTAAGAGTATAATATCTAGGGATGCAAACATTAAGAACGTGTATCAGCAGCAAAAGGCGGATCCGAGGGACAGATCCATGAGGCCAATCGTTCCGGTTTTATACAACTCTGTGTTTACAACGAGCACATGGCTGTACTACGTCAACACGCCACTGTCACTCCGCCGGTAGGAATGTGCATTTTGCAAAGACGGGCAAACATACTGCAGCAGGGAGGAAGACAACAACGAAGGCGGTCACTTCTTCAGGTAAGAGGCCAAATTCATATCCTGAATCTGCATCTGAGACAAACTATTAAAGCCAGGGTTAAAGTCAGTGTGACCAAAATGTTAACGGGTAAGAACACGCTAGCAGAGCAGAGAAATAAAACTAGTGGACACTGATGAATAAATGTAATGAATTATTGAATGTATATTCTGTTCGAGCGGCACCAGGTTGAGTTGGGGCGGCAAGCCACCACTCTAAATGATTGGGCTGGAAACACTCTGGCTGCAGCCGTGATTGTTCAACTCTTTTCTCAACCCCAACATGTCAAACATCCTTGTCGGTCAACGCGGGATTTGAAGTTCACTTCTCACTTGACTGCACTTCGTAGTCGCGGTAATGGAAACAGGTTTCGACATCCAAGCTGCTAAACCGTAACGAGAACAGGACTTCTACTTTCAGAAGCGTGAAATAAATCCCACCAACTTACAGCTCTGCGTGTGTGTGTGTGTAGGATGATTACAATAGAGAAAGGTCTCGATATTAAGAAGACTACAGTGTGAGAAATATTGAGGAATGTGAAAGAAATGCAAACCGCACTTCTATTCATTCCTAAGTGAACCCATGTGCCGTCAGTAGAAATGTATAAAAGGACCATGTCTTCATCTTTCCATCTCTTGAGGACTTTTGTCTCGTCAAGTACACACACTCATTCACTATTGAGGCTCTTGCTTTTTTTCATAAAAGCACTTTCCCAGAATTTCCAGCAGTGCCCCAGTAAGACGATGCACACACACACACACACACACACACACACACACACACACACACACACACACACACACACACACACACACACACACACATCCATTGTGCAGCAGAGGCCGGGCTAGCAGAGCGATTATGAGAGAGGGTTAATTGTTTTCTGCCTGACACATAATGTGGCAGTCTGTTTCCTTCTGGCTGAACGGGTCAGGCAGACACGTCACACTCGGCACTCTGGGGTCAGCGGGATGCTGATAAAAAGGGATGAGTCAGTGCTGCTGAGACGCACGCTCATCGTTGGATGGCGCACGGTGGTTTTAAGGGGTGAAAAGTGAAGAAGATAAGAAAGAATGTGAAGCAGAGAGAAGAGCAGGAAACAACCACGTATTCAAAGTAAATAGAAACAGATAAGTGCCAAACAGCTGTTAGTGGGCAGCCAGCCATGGAGAGGGAGTTCAGACTAACACGCTCTCCGGTCATAAACGCCGCGCGCGGGCTGACTTCAGTCTTTAGAAACTCATTTACTGTGCAACAAACTTCATGTATTCAAATGCATTCCTGAAAATCTCTAAAAACTTTCAGGCAGATCTTCACAAGTTGCTTGTTCACACATGCACCTCGCAGTGTGAGGCTATCTGTCACACAAGAGGAGTGGATGTCAGGACGCAGCACGCGACATACAACCAACGACGTGGAAATGGCGAGCGAAGAGTCCGGTGCTATGATGAACATTTCTGCCAAACGTGTTATTTGACGTCTTCACAGTAACAACAAAAGAGCGGAGAAAAACTTTATGGCGAACAGAAAACGTTGTGAAGCGGTTTCATTGCACAAAGGTTGCGTGCTGGTCGCAGGTTGTAAACGTCAAAGCCCTCGCCTGCTTGCTCGCGACGACTTTATCCTGAATATTTCCTGTTTGTGTTCACTCATCCTCTCACCCTGGCTTCACGCAGAAGATTTGCTTTGGAGCTGGCAAGAAAACTTTGGGGGTAAAGTCGGGGTTTTTATTTGCATTCACACATGCAGCACACCTCAAAACATGTCAAGACTTTTTCCGGAGTTTTGTGCGAGTGAGAACAGCTAAAAATGTGGATTCAAAAATACCTGATTTCACAGCAGAAATGAACATGTTTACAGCCTGGTTGGGAGAACGAAAAAGGTTTGATTAGCTCATGTCTCGATCGACAATTTTTTTGATAACTCATCTGTTTATGAAGGATAAGTGTTTTTTTCACAATAAGGCACGCGTAGCTGACCTGACTGACAGGCATGTGTGATGTAAGTCAAGAGGCTTACAGTAAAACCCGCCTCAGCTCTCAGCATGTCCATAGGATGACTGAAAGTTAGGATGAGACAGCCGTCCACGGGACTCCAGAGCCCCTCTGCAGTATCAGATGGCTGACGTCACTCAGGCTTGGTCCAATAATATTTACAGACTATGGGTGGAACTGAAGCAATAATGGAGACTCGCTCGAGTCTGTGCCTTCGTTTTGTAACAGCCAAACAAAGCTTTCATGCCCTGAGACTTCAGTCATTGCAGGATACAAATTGTGAATTTTAATCTCAGAGTCAGAACAAGCTTTACTGAGTTTACAGTTTAGGTACAATGGAAACATGTGTGACATCTCTCATGTGTACTAAAGAAACAATACAACTATAAGTAAACAATGTAAGAACAGTAATCTGGTTAAATGAAAGCAGATATGATGCATACAGAGTGACAAAGTGCTTTTACAGCTTATTTCAAAACAGTGAAAACTAACAAAATTCATCATTACCTTAAATCCAGTCTCTGAGACTCCAATTAGCTAACTCCTAAACCTTCTACTGTTTCCTTTTAAGGAAGTTTCACTCCTATTGGCCCGCACCCATCTTCACTTTAGGAATCTTTAGCCATGGACGTCATTTTCTCACGTCATAAAATGTCCATAAATCATGCTGCATGGGATTTTGTAAAATAAATAAATAAATAAATAAATCAGATTTCTGCATGCAGAGAATGTAGTGAGATGGTAATGGAGGTTCCCTGTGGTAATGTTGTGCTGTTGTTGTAATTTCTCCAACAAAGCTCACTTCAGTTTGTGGATACTTGAGTTGTACGATGCTGAGGGTGTACATGTGTTCATCTGATCAGTGTGGACAGCTAATGTTGGACAAAAGTCAGTTAAAGTCTAAAAACTATAATTATTTTCCTTACAACATTATGGTCTTTATCTCCACTCTGAGTGTCCTCTAACACGGTTTGTTCTACATAATGGACCCACTTTAGAGGTAAACTGACAACAAAGCAAATCAGGCTCAAGGGCATAGCTACCTGAGGTTGACAAGTTACTATGACGGCAATCTGTCAACCAGAAAAGACATGACAATCAAGCAGGATCCTACAAGGTTAACAATTACACCAATGTGGAAATTCAAAAACCCGCACTGAGTGTCCACCTGAGGCTGGCTGCAAAAGTCCTGGATCAGACAGACTGCACACTGCACTGCAGCCGAAAATGACCTGAATCTGATTTATTTATTTTGACAGAGTGAACAGCACGGGTCACATGAAATCTGATCTTTTCAAATGAGATTTGTCCCATTTTCATATGTCACTTCCCACAGGAGTCTGAGACAGGACACATTTAAATAAAGCAATGTGAACATCCAAACAAACAAATCTGAACTGAGCATTAAGGCTTTCAGTGTGAAGGCCACCAGTCTGCAACGGCATGTTTAAATCCCCATTTTGACAGCAGAGATAAACATGTGTACAGCCTTGTTAAAAAAAAAATGAATAAAATTGGTTGGTCTTTACAAGCACACACTATACGGGTCGAGTTTTTTTAAGCAACTCATCCGTTTTGATTTTATGAAACCGAAGGGCTAAATTGGTGATGCCGAGCAAGAGAAGCTGGATGTTTTCTTTCAATGTGATAATTCTAACAATATGCCATCGAATAAACGAATAAATGAAATATGTGGCCTCTGGAAATCGTCTTTTAGATACCACCCAGTATAGAGAACTCATAGAAACTCCAGTATGAAGAGAAACTCTGGTAAGACTTAAGCTTATTTATGTGAAAACGCTGTGTACTTCAGCTCAGACTGAAACTCGATCTCTATTTGTAGCCTTCATTTGATGTGCTCTTCAACATGTGATCTGAATTAACACCTCACAGTTACGATTGGGTTCACTATCAACAACCGGCGATGTTGCTGTTTTTTTATGAGGATGCTTCAGAGTATAACAGAGAAACATGGTGTTAGGTGTAGATTACATGTGAGCTTTAACAGCTGATGGTTTAAACAACCTTCATGGTGTTGATTGGAAAGAGATGGGAAACACAGGGTGGAGTACTACTGCATGCATCGAAATGTTCTCTTCATAATGTAGCAGACCATACAGCATATGTTTCTAAACTTCCCTTTTCTTGCCTGCTTCCTCAAAAAGCCAAATTCCCCCTGCAGCTCATATCATTTCTGGAGGTATTATGTATTAGTGTTTGTTAGTTCTTTAAAGAAAATGGCCAAAATCAAACTGAGAATGTGTCTTGTGATGAGTGTGTATCTGCTCCCAAAGCGTGTTGACGTTCTGAAGCGTAACATCATCGTACCCACGATAAATCACAACTTCCTGGGATCGAAACAAAAAACTTTAAAACCTGTGCTTATTTTTTTTTTACACAGCAGCCTATCGGCCAAGTTTTGATCTACAGGTAGGCTCCTTTAGATTTGTCAAATGTTGATCTGATGCTGTCTCGCATCCTCTCCTGCAGAAATGAGACTTGTCCTGGACGGTATAGTTGTTCTCCAAAAAGCCTACTAAATGTTAAAATGCAAGTCCTGTGGGTGCTAAATGGGAATTTAAATTAAGCCGAATTCACCATGGAGTCCTCTAACATCAAATAAGACCTGAACCACTTTTTTAAAAATGTTATTTTTGCATCAATATTAAGCGCGAAGGTTAAATCGGATGATTTTTAAATGCGGCTCTCTGCACATTTGACGGAGTCCCTTATGGAATCTCACCAACTAGTTGATGCAACACTTTTGACAGGTGGGCAGGTGCTTTGTGCCAAATGTTGTAAACTTTGGATGAGTGCATCACACAGTTTGGCATCGCTTCAACACCCAAAAGTCACTTTTTACTTTCAACTTTACACCAAAATAATCGGGTTTGTGTTCGCGCAGCTTTTCTATGGGCCCCGACTTTGCTCGTGTTATTTGGTCGCACCCTTGCAGAGAAAGTATTTAACAACCGTGATTCACGTATAAGCTCACTTGGTGAATACTTAATGAAGTGTCCTGCCTCAATCAAATGTATCAAAAATGTGACGCTTCATCGCAAAGATGATATTAAAGTTCTACAAAGAAGCGAAGCAGCGCACATAGAGGCAGATCGGGGACTCGTAGGGCTACTCACATCTTCCATGATAAAGGACCAAAATCCGTTATGTGAGTGTTGTGCAGCCTGAAATCACTCGACGTCGCTCTTATTCTCCTCTCCAGAAACCTTTGACTTCTCCCTCGTTGGTCGGCAGCTCACACATTTCCAACAGCAAAACGTAAAAGCAGAAAAAAACGGAACCGTGTTGTTTTATGACACTGTGAGCTCGTCTCTTTTCCTCTTTTGCCTCAGAGCAAAAAAAAAAAAAAAAAGTTCGAAGAAAAAAGTTTGGTTTCCGGTTGAAGCCTCTTTTACGCTTCTTGAATTGAAGAGACTATCGAGGAGGAGCAACGCGAGCAGCAGCGTCTCGTGTGTGCATCATCTGCAGGGCAATCCCGAGCACTAAAACTCAGGCGAGCTCAAAGTTTGGAGGAAAAGTTTAGCAGATGTGCTTTGCGTGAATCCTCCTGAGAGAGGATCCGATCTGTTAGCGGCTGCAGCATCCAGAGATTCACAGAGAGCTGATTCCTCTCACCAGAAACTTTCTCTGCGCAAAGCAACATGTCGACAAACTCCCGACGATTATAAAACACTTAGGTGTAACATATTGTGTGGCTCGATGCTTTTTACTCTTATTCTATAGGACTCAATGATGAACATTAGTGGAGTGTCATGCAGCCCACACTTCCTGGTAGGTGTGGCTGCTGCTCTGCTAGTGTGTCAGTAAGTGGATGTTAAAAACGAGAGTAAAGAACATAAAAAGTCATTTGCACAGCGAAACAACCTTCTTTTTTTTTTCACTGCTGGTTATAAACCATTAACTTATGCTTATGGTCATTTATAATGCATTAACTGAAACGTAATGGTCATCTTGTAAGAACTCCTTGTACTTATTCCTTATATTTAATGCAATTCATTTATTAATGTTGGTAATCCACACAATAGGCATTATAAATGGGATATTGTATTTAACATAGTTTGGTCCTGAAAGTCAAAGTAGTCAAAAAAGTAAAATGTGCCATGAATGAACAAAATAAGTGATGACACTTGGCAACATCCTACAATTCACTTAGCAGACTCTTTTCTCCAAAGCGACATACATCAGAGAGTAAGAACAACACAAGCAAGGATCTAGAAAAAAGGGAACAATGTCAGTAAGAGCAAACGATCAGCTATGAGTCTGATTGGACACACAGGTGCTGACAGGAAGTGACCAGAGGCAAAGCACAACATTGAGGGCAGTTCTTGAGAGCTCTAATCAGTATAGAAACCATCTTATAAGTCGTCGTTATCAAACAAAAACCATCGTCATTACCATCATCATCATCAATAATATGGAGACCATCATCATTAAGTTAGTAGGTATTCATGAAAGAGCTGGGTCTTTAGCTTTTTCTTAAAGGTGCAGAGGGACTCTGCAGATCACATGGAGTTTGGAAGTTCATTCCACCACCGGGGGGCGACAGAGGAGAAGAGTCTAGTCAGCGTCTTAGGACCCTGTTGTGAAGGTTGGATCAGACGCCTTTCATTGGCAGAGCGTAGTGGGCGGGAGGGAGTGTAGACCTGGATGAGAGAGTTAAAGTGAGGAGGAGCCGTTTCTGTCGCTGTTTTGTAAGCGAACAGCAGAGTTTTACATTTGATGCGAGCAGTAACTGGGAGCCAGTGTAAGGAGATGAACAGCGGAGTGACATGTGCTCTTTTAGGAAGGCTGAGAGTAGCACGTCCAGTTCCACAACAAAATCATTCAGATGACACCCTGGTGGGCGGTAAATGATAGCAATGTACATTTTAACAGGAGCAGTAACCAAGAGTGTGTGATATTCAAATGAGGAGTTGTTGCTCAGTGGGAAGAGTTTATTGAATTTCCAGGTATTAGAAATGAGGATACCTGTACCACCTCCACGTCCAACAGAGCGGGGTGTGTGTGAGAACACTGTGTCAACAGGAAGAGCAGCTGGTGTGACTGGGCGGATCCAGGTTTCAGTAAGGGAAAGTGCCTGACGCTTCAGATTCAGACTCTTTTAAACTTGGAGTTTTGTGAAAATCCCGCCCCAGATTTTCAGCTTGCGATCAACAGAGAGCGTGACACGCGTCAACTGCCTCTCCTGTTGATGCTCAGAGAATGAAACTTAAGTGCTCAGTCCACACAAAGCCTGACAACGACCCACTATCAATATCTACTCAAAGCAGGTTTCGATTCACCCACCGAGCTGACAAGCCCTTCCTAGGTTTCAGATCAGAGCTTGTTGCAGAACATGTAAGCTGATGTAAAAACCTGAAATGAAGATTCTGAGTGACCTGGCAGCTCCAAACTGTTCTTATCAATGGACTGTCACATGGTACAGGGACTGGACTTATGTATTTATTTGATTTGTTTGACAGCCACTAGCTGTACCAGAGTATGAGGTCATTTACATCAGTAGGCAGGAGTCACAAACAACGTCTCTGTTAAGAAATACAAAATATATACTTAAAACAACTAATGCCTGTATTTGAACAACAAAATCAAACAACCTCGACGTTCCAGTTGAGAGATGACTCGAGATAACTATTCTAAATGTCTGAATATATGTCAGATGAATTGATTTACTGCACGTTGCAGAAACAACTTTTTCATTTTTATATATTTTTTTTACAATAATTTGTCTGCAGGAAAAAAGCAGGATGAGCCTTTGGTTAAAAAAAACAAAACAACCTATTTACACATGTTCAGGACAAAATCAGCAAGATATAAGAGGTACTGCTTTGGTGATGGCCTTGGGAGCAATTTGAGGTTTAACATGTGACTTTAGGAGCTGGGGGATAGTTGAGCCAATCAGAAATCAGGATTTAAAGCTATGTGATTCATCTCAGGGACAAAGCATCTTATTGTATCAGGGATGATTAAAACAGTAGCTGGGAAGTGCAAAACAAAATTACAAAGTGTGAAACCACAAAATGTAAAAAAAAAAAAATTCAAAATGTAAATTTGCCTCGAGCTTTTTTTAAAACGTTTCAGACTTTTGTTTTGCACTTCCCAGCCACTGTATGAATATAGTAAAAGTAGACTGATGTTTGATTTGGGTGGTATGTATGTAGAGGGCATTACATGTGTGTTCAATTAGGTTGTTAAAGAAATGTATATGTGACCGTTGTTTATTTGTATGCTAATGTTAACTACAACCCACTCTGACGTCATTCTGTATTTTACTGCGTTGCTCATAAACTGCTGAAATGCAACCACACCCCCGACTCTGCCTCATAACATATACATTAAAACTGTTTATTTTTAGAACAGCAGTGAGAGTAATCACTTAATCGTGTTGTTGTCGCAGAGATGTGTTCTGGTCATGTGACATTTCAGGTGTCAGACATTAATCAAAACAGAAACAACAGTCGTGTTATGATCAGCAGCTGCAGCAGTGAAGAGGCGTGCACTTTGCACTTGAACTGCACATTTGCACACCTCCACTTCTCACTTTAATATCTTGGTAGCAATTTCCACTTTGGTACGAGCTCTTGACTGATTTATTGCGATTGTTTTTATTTTGTTGTGATTTTTTAACTTTGATATCGCGGTGATGTTGTCTTTGTGTTTTATGTCTTCTGTGTGCTCCTGCAGCAAAACAAATTCCCCCCTTGAGGGACAATAAAGAATCTGAATCTGAGGCTGCAGGAGGACAGAGCGCCATGTTTCCATGTTCCTGCAGGTTTGATCAATTGAACACTATTATGAAGACAATAGCCTTCATTGTTGTTCCTTCCAAACAATGGTACAATGATTTTTTTGAAAACGCTGCGCCTTGCACCATTACAAATCCCAGAGCTGTGATAATAAATGACTGTTGTCTCACTGTTCATGTCCTCTAAAGCATCAGGGTCTTTTCATGGTTCTGGCTTGGGATGCTTTCAGAAAACATTTTTCCACCGGTACTTTTCTTTTATGACGTGTCACAATGTCCCGCTTCCAACAAATTTGAGCATAAAAAAAAAATGTCAGCAAACTGGCTGTGAAACCCAATTCAGTCAAAGCTGCCACAATAATGAACGAAGATAAGATACTGCATCTATCAACTGAACCACAGACGCCCACCTGTGATTTATTTCCAAGTAATTTTAAGCAAGATGCGTTAGGAAGCATTATATTCTTCCTATTTCAAATATTAAATCACTGGGAATATTCACTTTTTTAATCAATACACTATAAAAAATATTAGGTTGAACTCAAAAAAGTTAGTGTCTGGGCTGTTTTAAAATGTTAAGTGTTCTTTTTAAAGTACCCTGTGCTCTTTGTAAACGCAACGTTGATAATCTATTAAGATGTGGGTCACCTTTATCATAAGGTTATCACAACATTTAAACTAACTTTTAGTCAAACAGAAAATCACAAGTTGTGTTTTTTACAGTGTAATGTATTACAGAAAAACGCTAAATAAGACTTTCAGAGGTGACTCCATCCTTCAGCAGTCTGTTTGCAGATCCTGTTTGTGAAACTACAAAGTTATCACATAATGTGTATGCTGTACCTCTGATTATAAACTACATATACGAACTGTTATAAACTACATTTCCCAGTGAACTGTGGAATGATTTGACTCCAACATATGAGGTAAAATTATGATAATTAAAAAGTGATGGCATATTTCAAATCCCAATTTTTATTTCAAAATAGATTTGTCTTTCAGCTCTTCTGCTTCCTCTTCTTTGGGCCTCCACGTCTCCACTCTCCTCCTGCCTGTGTCCTGTAAATCTTTCTCAGCACGTCACCTTTATGGATGTCTCGATTCCATCAGCAGGAGAGGGGCAGGAGGCTCAGCAGCAAGGTTTAACAACACAATCACATCGCTCTAATGAAATACAAAGAGGACGCCTCTCAATCAGAGATGTTTCACTTTGTATGACTGTTGCCTGAACTCCTCTCTTGTTGGATTTCAGGTAAGAAGGACAAATAACTTAAAAAAGAGAGAAAGAGAAAGTCTATTGAGTTCCCATTGTGATTTGAAGTCTTCCAGTGTTAGCCTTGATTTAACCACTAGATGGAGCCAAGATGTTGAATTCCAAAACCCTGTACTGAATGAATGATTCAATCAAGTATCAGAATTCACATCTTCAATGATGACATTTCTTCCTGTTTTTCTGTGTCTGCTGTTGAGCTGATGCCACTGTTCGTTAGAGGTTTGAGTAAAAATCAAGATTCTTATCTTCTGAGATTTTAAACAGATGCATAACTTCCAAAAACTCCATTTTTTAGGGGGGCTAAACAGTCACTCCCTCTTAAGTGCTAATGCTCGCTCTTTAACTCAAACGGAGCAGCAATAAATTCAGTCTCACAGATGACTGGAGGAGATCCTGAAGTAAGTCCATTATCTTGACCGCTTTTTACCGTTCGGGGTCGCGGGAAAGCTGGAGCCGATATCCCCCGAGAGGCGGGGTTACACCCCGGACTGTATGTTGGCCAGTCAATCACAGCGCTCCTGAAGTATGTACAAATTCAGAAATAGATTTTGAATCATGAATCCAGAATTCTCAATCAAATCGTGAAACCAAGAATTCGAATCATGAGTCCCCCAAAGCCTCCGAGCCCAACTGTTCGTAGAATCACTTTGTGAACACCTGTGTGCTGTCAGTCGCTTATAGATGGAAGTATTTGTTGGTAGAGCTCGGTGAGGTGTAATTCCTGGAAGGCTGCAGTCAGCTCTGGTGCTGACTGGTAGCTGCTGACAACGAAACCCTGAAGCCTGACGGAGAGAAGCAGAGAAAAGAAAACATGTGGTTGTAACTGGATGAAGAACTCCTGACTTTGATTCTGTTCCTTCACAGTCATGTGTTCATACCCATGTCCAGAGGAAGAAGACGCAGGAGTCTCAATGAGAACCTTCATCATCCTCTCTTTGCATTTCTTGCCTGAAGAATCCACGTCCACCTTCACCGTCTTTAAGAGGCGACAAAACTCCTGCAGAGACAAGATTACAAACTTTATACTTTAGACTTTCATAAAGGTTAACTCAGTGAACGTATCCTACCATTTATACCTGTAGTCTATTTAATCTATAACACAATGCATGCACATGTGTCTCAGATTTGATCATACAACCATCACTTATTTATTTACAGTGGATCATTTGAATGTTTCTCTGATTTGGGGATCGATGGAATATATTTGTATATTTGTTGATGGGGACAATTCAGTGAGTGTACAGGATGTATCCCTAGTTTATCTCTTATTTCTGAATACTGAGAGAGTTCTTCTGGGGCGGCTGTGGATCAGTTGGTAGAGTGGGTTGTCTCTCAACGACCTGCCTGATGATCTCAGACTAGCTACATCAGTATCTTCTTTTAAAAACACATTTTTATCGTAAGGCCTTCTTATAATCCTTGTTTCATCCAGGATGTTTTATTTGTTTTACTGTTAACTTTAGCCAATCTCTGTCTCGGTTGTTTCTCTTCTCTCTGTTCATTGGATGATCGCTGCACTGTTGTTTTATTTTTCATGCTTTTAATAGGATTTTATTGTTGTGTATTTGAATGTTGGGATTTTTTCTTTTTTTCTGTAAAGCACTTTGTGACGTTGGTTTTGATAAGTGCTTTATAAATAAACTTTATTATCATTATTATTATTATTATATAACTGGAAGGTCAGGGGTTCGATCCCCAGCTCCTGCAGCTACATGTCCGATGTGTCCTTGGGCAAGACACTTCACCCCAAGTTGCTCCCACTGCTTCATCAGTGGTGTATGAATGGGATTAGTTACTTCTGATGGACACACACAGAACTACAGTGTGTGAATGTGTAGGTGTGACCTGCGGTGTAAACACACTTTTAGTAGTCAGAAGACTAGAGAAGAACTATACAAGCACATTTACCATTTACTGGTATAAGGAACATCAACTTTAGATCATCATGTTAGAATCGATCAATTTAAAATTGTAAGACAAAATTTTTTAGGGTTAAGCGTCTTGCCAAAGGAGACATCGGACATGTGGTTGCAGAAGCTGGGGATCGAACCCCAAACCTTCCGGTTGAGAGACGACCGACTCTACCAGCTGAGCCACAGCCGCCCCGCGTTAAGCATGTCTTCATACCTTGATGTTGGCTCTCTCTCCCTGCAGAATCACGAGTATACTGCGTCCCAGTAACACTCTCCCAGTGAGCTGCAGCTGCTGGCTCCAGCGCTCCAGCAGGCCGACGTAACGGTTTCGAGAGCGGATGTGGTCCAGAGAAAGCACCGCCGTCCACGCCTCCCCCTGGTCCGTCACGTTCACCCCCTGCTCGCCTCCTCTGCATTCCTCCGTCACCTCCACACTCTGTTATTGAAAACACAACAAACAATCAGACACTTTCCTTTTCGTCTTGTAATGTTTGTTCCACAGCCGCGTCACATTGTTTTACCTGTAACCACTCCACCAGCTGATGCACCATCGGCTCTGATGGGAGCGCCGCAGCTTGACGGAGAAGCTTCTGTCTGACGCCGTGACACTGAGTCCTGGAAAGACGAGTGGAAGAGACGGAGACGTCGGGGGGGCGGGAGGGGTAGCCGGCGTGCAGATGGAACAGAAGACTCACGTCCAGCCGCCTCTCTCCTCCGACGGTGCTTTTAATCTGGACCACCAGCCCATCCTGAGCTGAGAGGCAAACACAGTCACAGAGTTAATGTCTGTGTGGCGAGTGAGAGAATAACATCTGTCCTTTCTATAATTCATTCATTCATTCAACCTTTATTTATACTCGAGAGATCACCGAGGGGCAGAACTCATTGACAATGAGTCATTTAAAATACATAAATTTAAAAGAACCAGAAGACGGATGAATACAAGACTGCTAAAATAAACAAACTTGGGTTTTCTAAGAAGCTGAGACAATTCAAAGGAATAAGTAAACACTAGAGTGTAAGAAAAAAATGATTAAGCGATCACAAAAACAAAATAATAAAACACAATTATGTAAAACAGATAGAAACAGAAGTTTAAAATCCGGTTTCTGAAACGTCCAAAAGGTCAAATTTAATTTCCCTCAAGACGATCAAGAAGATGTCGTCTGTTGTTCCAAGAGCGCAGAATAAGAAAAAGCAGATGTTCCCCGTTCTGATTTGACTCGAGGAACATTCACACAGTAACATCTTTGAGGAACGTGTCGGGTAATCCCCAGCCGACAGATGTTTGAGTTCTGTTTAGTATGAGGGTCATTTTTTCTGTGAGAGCTTTATAAATGAGAAGACGCCAGCGCACATCACGACTTTCTACGAGAGCGGACCACGCAACCTTTTATAAATAATGATAAAGAAAAACTTTAAATACAAAATGTTAAAAAGAAAAAAGCTGACCCTATGGAAAAATGATGAGTCAGCAGGAAATCGTATTACTTTGAAGGTCGATGCTGAAGTATTGAAGGTCAGCTTTCATTGGATATTATAGTTGTTACTAACAAGGAAAGGCTTTAAGATTAAGATTTACTTTTATTGATCCCGCAAGGGGAAATTCTGTTTTTACACTCTGTTTATCATGCAACACACACACAGGCTGAAACATACACACATGCACAAACAGGATCCTATGGACATGCACTAATGGAGAGATGTCAGAGTGACATCCCGGCAGGTGCTCCTTTATTGAGGAAATGTGACTATTTTATAATTCTTAATGTTAGTAACATCTACAACCCCGTATTATTCATTTTTTTGTTAAACAAGTTGTCGGCATCAAATTCAAAATGGGCATTTTGTTTTCCAAAAGCTGTGAATTTCCCAGTTTCAACAAACGTCACATTTTCTTTTTGCCATTTTCCTTTAAACATGGGGTTTTGATGATTTGCAAATCGCTTTCTCTATTTATTTACATTTAACACAGCGTCCCACGTTTCTTTGGGAAGGCGGTTGTATAAGGTGATAGTCTTATGAAGTTTTAGAAAACTTTATTTTCATATTTAAATGAACTTTGGGGCCGCTTACACTTAAGTGATCCATCGTTTGAAACCATCATCAAGCCAGCCGCACCAAAACAGCAGCTGGTATAAGTCATTATAAAACATACAATAATCATGTAATGATCAACATATGAAATCACTTAATAATAAAAATAATAACAATACATTTACAAAGTCATGGTTGTGTGAAGTTTATAACGAGGGATCTCAACAGTTAGTGCATCAAGTAATAACCTTTGACCTGTTGAAAGTGGATTTAATAGAAATTAAAATATTAGTTTAAATAATTCAGGAAATTAAAGAGAAAATCTGCACAAATTCGACAGGAACACTTTGATAATGTGTTTATTTTTAAAACATTGTAAAAGGTAAGAAACTTTCTCATTCCCCATCATGTCCCGGGACACTTTCTGTTACCCTGTAGATTTAAAGCTGATTTAATTGTAGACTTTTTGATAAACTTAAAGGGACATTCTGCACTAATTGCATGTTGACGCTTTTGTCATTACGTCATATTTTATATTTTATTTTGAAAAGTTCCTAACAAGTGACACTCTTTGGACGTATTCTGATTTTACTGTAAACTTTTGGAGAAAATGAAATGAAAATAAGCACAAATAGTTTAGTAGCGCTTTGATATTGTGCATGAAGCTCTGATAGTGTTCATGCTGCAGGATAACATGGTAATGTATGTTTGTTAAAACGATATTAATGTTTTAGACATAAACTCACCAGACTGCTGCACGAGCTGACACTCTCCCTCTCCGCAGTAAATGGAAGATAACACAGAAAGTTCCTCCACAGCAGCTTCGGACATTATTTATTAGTCGACATTATTCGGCAATATCATTAAATTCTTTCACTTGTTTTCAGTGGACGTGATGTTGCTACACATGTGCGCCCCTCTTTATCGTCCGGGTAGGTTCCGGTATACAGACTTAATGAGTTCCGAGCCCCCCTTTTCGATTAAATTAAGTGTCTTTCCGTAGATCTTTGTCATCACTGTCGAAATGTTAATAACATATAATGTGAATGATTATATGTGTATATATGCACTTTGACACCCTGGACACTTTACACTGTTTACATTATTCTATATTTTGTATATTCAAATAATTCTCTTTTTTAATTTTACATTATATTCTATTTTACTGTATATATGTGTATTAGTAATTTGAGTGTTATTGTATGGCCTTGCGGAACAGTCTTTACATTTCACTGCACATCTGTATGAGCATGTGACAAATACAAATCTTGAATCTTGAATATGTTACTGATATGAGTACCAGCATTTACTTATAATCTGAAAGACATTTGAAGGTGAGCCATGCAGTTTAGGCTACCATGGCAACATATTGTTTTCTTAGGAAATGTCTCAATGTTAACTACATGTTTATGGAGACTTTATTTCATTAGAGAGTGAGCTACTCTGAAGGTCAAGGACATTATCATGAAACTAACATTTTTAAATTTCAGGCACGAGTTGATGAAACACTGAAACACGTGTTGCTGCTTCAGTGACACAGAACAGAGGTTATAATCCACAGCTATGTGTCGCACACTTGTCCACAAAGAATCAAGCGTGCATGAGTTTTATGATTATTCTTTTGCTTCGGTCTGAAACACAGAGACACAAACACATCAACTCAGCGTGGCTGCACACTCTCGGACATCTGGGTCGACTGAGCTACGCATGGCATCAAAGACCCCAGAGCTGCCCCAAAAGTGCCTGTGTGATACTTCTTCAATTTGACCCACAAATGTACCAACTAAAATATCACGGTGCCTTTGTACAGGAATATCTAACAGTATGATTGAACAAGATAATAAAATAAAATATCAAAAACAATATATGAGACTGGGGGGATGCCTAGTGTCCATGAACATGCCTGATATTAATACGGGCTCCACATATGGGATGCAAATAACAAACGGCAAGCCGAATTATTTACAAACAAACGTGATAATATTTTGATCATGAGTCACATTACTTTGTTAGATGTGCAGCGCTGGTTATTCTGTTGAGTCCGTATTTAGGAATGTTTCAGGCTCTTGCTTAAACCAGAAACAGGAAGGACAACATTTAAATGCGGAACAGCTTTTGTAAACGAATGTGGAGGCATAATCAGTTTTATTTATCATAGACATATTTTGGAACACGTAGACATCTGAGAATTATTTAATCAAACATTTTGTCGAGCCAGTTTAAGGTTACAGGCTGAAGAACATTTCTGATCAGGTCGATTGCTTCAGTCGTGTTCCTATATGAAATGAAGTGTCCTGTCTTCAGTCGAGCTCAGAGGAGGTTCTGACATTACACAGAACAAATAATGAGAGTATCACCATCATTATCCAGGAATGAAACGGACATACAAAACACAAACACAAACACAAACACAAACACAAACACAAACACAAACACAAACAGCTCTGGTCTAAGATGAGCCAGTTTTCTGTTGTACATCGTGAAGATGGAAAAATAACAAAATTCCTTCTGGTTTAGAAAACATAAAACATCGACTCAGTCCTCAGTTTACAGCTGTTTCCTGTTAAAATGCTTCAGACCATAAACGGTATCAAACAGCTTCAGACCATATGGCTCTTTGAAGGCTGGAATATGTACTGACTGCTAGCCAGGACTTTTGCATTCACACTACATGTACCGTCAGTGTCAACTATTTCTTTTTGGATTCCCATAGAAACACTGATTTATGCTCAGAAACACCTGGGTGAAACCTTTTTGTTTGAGTGCACTCCAAAACCACTATATTAGACAAACACACTTGGCTGGATTTAAGTTTTTGCAGTGTGTCAGCTGATAGGAGTGACGGTGACGAGGGCACACAGACAAACATGGACGTAGTCTCGGAGACGTCACACATCGGTTTTTGAAGAGGTGTTTATGAGGCGCAGTGATGATGTAGAAGAAATGTTCAATCTCAACATCACTTTGGATCAAACAGCCAAAGAGTTGGAGTTTGAGTTGAATCTTTGGCCTCAAAATGAACAGCTACAAAGCACCGGTCATATCAGTCACACCTCTTGTTTTGTTAAAAAACAAATGAGTTTAAAAAAAAAAAAAAAATCCCCAGTTCAGCATGTGCCGATGAAAACATAAACTTTTCAGACCATAAAGCTTGTTGTACTGATTTAGCATTTTAACACACATGGGACTTCAGGTACTTTGGCCTAGTCCACACTATAGGAGGGTATTTTTAAAGACAGAGGTTTGGTCTGGTCTGAGGTGCGTTTTATTCGGTACTTATGCAAATGAGGTTTTAGGTCTCTGAAAACGCACCTTTTGGAAAAGTCTTTCCAGGGTGAAGATTTTCAGAAACTCTCTTTAAGGAGTTTATGTTTAGACGGGGAAAACGTAGGTTTGGACTTGTCACACTGTTCGCTGGTTTCTCCTCCGTTTGACGTCATTGTGTTTACATGAGACTTAACCAAACTAGAGCTCCCACTGTGTTGACGAGCAGGGGCGCCTGAATGGACAGCTTTGAAAATGAAATGGTCATTGCAGAGGAATGGCGAGAACATTGTAGCACGTAAAGGAGATCGTTTGGTCACACTTTATAATAACCATCATCTATAAAGGGTAAATAAGGGTAAATAGATAGTTAATTAACCATTAGTTAATAGTTATTTACTGTTAACAAACAATGAAATGATAGTTAATAATGTTTGCTAATGACTTGTAATGCTATAATTTATGTTATGTTAACAGTTTATTGATGCACAAATTATAACATTTCATACAATTTATAAGTTAGGTGTTTGTTGATGATGACCAAATGATTTATAAACCTTTAAGAGATGGTTTATAAAACATCTATAAACATTACAGAGATACATGGACCAGATATTTGTTCATGGTTTGTAAATATTTTATAAAGCGTCTATTAACATTATTTGGATGGTTATTATAAAGTTGGAACTGAAGATTATAATCCCTTACTGATACTTTGTAAAGCATCTATAAATATTTTTTTAGATAGATAATTAATATTTTATCAATGATTAATAATTGGTTTGGGTCCGATCGTTTTTGTCTTTGCATGCTCATGACAGTCGTAACGGTGTGTTTTGAGTTTTAATGTGAACAAATATGTTTTTGAGAACTGAGCGTGTGGACGGGATTAGCATGTTCAACAACAGAGTGTTAAATTGAATTTCCCCTCATTGGATTAATAGAGTTGATCTTTTTAATTCTTCTACTGCTTAAAACCAACAATTAACTCAAAAATGCCAAAGATAACAGAACCAGTGTCACATTATGTTTTCATAGAGCTGTGGTCAGAGAGCAGTCACTGCTAAACAGGCAGAGGTCTGACTTTAGAGATTAGTGGTTTATTATTTACTTCAGAATGTGATTTAAAATATTCTCCTGTATAGAAAATGATTGTAAAGTGAAATAACAGACAGCTAAGACTTTGTTTGTAAAAAAAACACACATTCTTTATGAAGAAGTTTTGTACATGTTCAGTATACTTCGTGTTAAGTACAGAATATTTGGGTAAATTTCACATACTGCTTTAAAAAAAACATCTCTAAAGTATAAATGAAACAGAAACTCATCCATTCATCAGACAGGTTCCGCAGCAGAACTGACGGTAGAGCTTCTTCTCACAGAGACGGTTGGACCTCACCATCTCACAGAACACCTCGTCGGCTGACAAACAGAGAAATATTCAGTTCAACAGAAGAGAGCTTACACATGTCACGTTGGAATCTAACTGCATAACCTCGAGCCGATGCTTGAATAAAGTGATCCAACACAGTACAGCACCAGAGGGTTAAATCTAAACATGCTCCCAAACCAAACATCCACTCTTGGCCTTCACATTTATCGTTGCTATGAGCAGCTTTTCATTCCTATAGACTAGTGTTGTAGTCAAGACCACACTAACCGAGACCAAGACATACCAGAGACCAAGACATACCAGAGACCAAGACCAAGACCTAGACATTTAGGGATCCAGACCGAGTCAAGACCAAGACCAAGGCAGGGTGAGACTGAGACAAGACCAGGACCATAAATGTCACTGAAAAATCATCATCTTGTTGTGCAGCGGGCGTGTCACTTACCAAGACCATAACACCGGGAAGCCTGGGCCGTTACACCAATTAATTCAAGTTATTTGTTGTTTTAGAAAGGGGGCGTTCCCGTCTAATCAGAGTAATGACGTGGACAAATAGCCTGTCAGTGGTGGTCTTGATTTAAAATCCAGAGTCCACCCAGTCTGAGACCGAGACAAATAAATAAAAAAAACGATGACCGCAGACTTGACAGATATTTTAATGAAAAAAAGGGATGACTGCGGTCCTGGGCTGCCCGCTTGGAGGACTATAGCCTCAGTACCAGTCCCATTATAGATCATTTTAATGTTGGCACAAGCATATTGATTCATTTATTAGCTGACTACTTAGTAGCACTAACACCGATGTTACTATTCATTTTAATATTATATTAGCGAGCCAAAAATACAACTACAGGGTCGACTACAGGGCAGCGGTCTTAACTTTAACATGTGGATATAAGCTACTGTTCACTGCTTGAGGTCCATTACAAGGGATTAGTGTGAACCTGAAGGATGGATGGATGGACATAATTATTCCTTTGTTAAAAAGAGGGGGGAAATGAATTGAATTTGTAGCAGAGGATGAGAACGCTACCTTCTTGTGACTCTCTTTGATGTAATAAATCAGGATCTGTATGAAGCCAAGTTTCCACCAGGTGTTCCTTTTTGTTGTCTTTGTTCATTTGTGTTGTTTGTTTCTTTTTATAAATATGAAAGTTGTACCAAAAAGTATTTTTTAAAAAGAGAGGAAAACGTTTTGAAATCAGCTCATGTGGGTTACACATTCATACTCACCATTATTACAGGATGCATTCACAATACAAGTCTTGCTAAGCAGACTGAAGCCCTCTTTGCATTTGGTGCAGGTTGTTCCAGGCCCACTGCACGTCACACAGTTTTCTTCACACCTGGAGAGAAAAGAAACAAACCAGTGAAACAGAGAGGAAAACATTGAATCCTGCATTGTTTTTAATACACGTAGGATAGAAACAAAAGTATATCACAGTAAAAGGATACTACGTGGTTAGAGATATTCTGCAGAAAATGACTGACAGCATCATTATGGAGGAATTTGGTTTTGTGCGATCTGTGGGTAGATTTATACACACTGTACGATTTGTTTCATTGTCAACTGCACAGCTCCTTCATTGCACATTTTGTGCTTTCTGTTTCTTATGTTTTTCAGAATCGAAGGTCTCTGAGTGAAGCTCCATAGTTGTAAAACACACACAGTGAAGTGACATAGCCAGCTCAGCGTCTGACTTGCTGCCTTACTGCTTTGAGAAGCTCTCGCCAACATTTAAAAGTCTGTCCAACATTTACTCTAACTCGGTCACTTTCCCTTCTTTCCTTCTTAGGTTCATTTGTCACCATCCTCTTCTGTCTCCTAGCCTCAGCCGTTGTATCAAACAGAACAGAAACAGGCTGCCTGGCTACTTTTTAACTGCATGTAACGCTCGGTTCTAGCGCCCCTCCATAAAAATGTGGCGCAAGGAGGAGCAGTACATGAAAACAGACACTTTTTTCGGACTTTAGCTATTGTGAACGTACAAAAGTAGGTACATAGATTAAATATACAAACCCCAAAAAGGGCATAATACGGGCTCTTTAATACCCCCTCTTCATTTCAATCTGACGTCTGCACAATGAAGTGCTGTTAAACTCTACACTTGATAAAAACATTTAATAAAAAAATTGAAGGTTAAGATGTTTAGTGAAGTGAAAATCCCCCCACCTGTGACACATCTTGTGAGGGAGTCCTGCTGCCTCTCCAGAGTAGAAGCCAGGTGAACAGGTCTGCACACACCTCCACTGCTGCTGCAGGAAACCCTCTGCACACTGGATACACTCCTCCTTACCCGGCCCTGAGGAAAAAACACACAAATTGATTTCATTTTCATGGGAGGATGAAAACCTATGAGTCAAAATTTGCACAGAACCTGAAACTGAAACTTTGTCAGCTTGAAGAAAGCCATGAAAACAAACACACTGACCTGTGCAAGTCCTACAGGAGGAGTGGCACGGGCTGCACGACATCTCCTCCAGATGGAAAAAGGTCCCATTGGTGCATTCAGGAACACACGTCATCCCTGCTAGACTATACAAAATAACAACTCCATCAACATCGTTTTTTCATCTCGTGTTTGAACCAAAGATGAAGCGTCTCTACAGACCTGTAGCCTTCTCTGCAGGCGGTGCATCTGTCTGCATACCTCAGACATCTCACACAGGGGTCATGACACTTCAGACACTGTCTCTGATCTGTAAGACAGCATGCACATTCATCAATATATATGCTAAGTATTCTTTATTTAACCAAAGGAAAAGCTCAGTGACATTTTTCGCAGCAAGCAAAATGATTGAAAAGATAATTTGTATTTTTAGAGTTAAAAGTTACAGGGATAATATTCATAACATTTCTATATTGTGCCAGTTTGGCCACCATGGCTAATTCTAAAAACTGTAGTCCCTGGTCAGGTGTGTGACAGAACAATAGAAAAAAGTATAAAACTACCTCATTTTGTGCATTTAAAAAAAATTAGGTCCAGAACGTCAGGGGTTCAATCCCCAGCTCCTGCAGCCAAATGTCAACTCTAAGTTGCTCCCGCTGCTCCGTCAGTGGTGTGTTAATTTTATATGAATAGATTAGTTAATAATAAAGGAGACTTTTAGCCTCTGCAATCAGTGTGTGAATGAGGAGTGAATGTGTAGGTGTGACCTGCGGTGTAAAAAGCGCTTTGAGTGGTTAGATGTGTGCCATATGTAGGATGGCTTTAAAGTCCAATTATGCAGCAGAGTGCAGCTATCTATATTCAGAGATCTGGTCTTAAATACGCCTTCTGCTTTGAGCTAGCTGTATGTCATCTCATGATCTATGGTGAAATATGAACATGCTGAAATATAGGCTGTATTTTCAGTAGGCAGTATCTTCCAGCACACTTTAAATCATATTGCGGGAGTTTCATTTTTCAAGGCCCGCTGCTCAGTTTTGGTTTGTCCAGTTACTATATACAGTCTTCAGGCTTAAAGGATTTCTTGGGTCCAGTAATGGTACTCATTCAGTTTCATTCACTTAAATTCATTGTGGGTATTTTGTGAACAATCTAATCGTGTGCACGTTCTAATACTCTATAATAGAAGTATGTATATTTGAACTACATGGATCAACCCCTTTAGTTCAGTTATGACAGGATCAATATCCTTTACAAAGAACAAAGTGGTTGTTTATTCCTGACATCACTGGTGCTGGTTTATTGTGGATGTGTTGACTTACTCTCATCAGGATAGTATCCTGGGGTGCAGCCCTCAACGCAGCTGGAGTTGATGGTGTCGAGGTAAAGTCCTCTTCGACAGGAGAGACAGGCGCCCTGTGACGAGCTGACACATCTCTCACAGCCTTTATAGCAGCGTCTACAGCGATGAGATGACACGTCCCCGTAGAGTCCCAGAGGACAGTGGCTCACACAGGATCTACACACGTGGGACAGTCCGATGAGACTTCACTGACAGCAGAATAAAGATGGACGAGTGGGCCACTTGGAACTTCAAGGAGCTCAGAATCTCAATATGTTGAGCTCAACAGCATTAAACTGCAGACCACTGCCAGTTAAACACAATACATACGGGGCGCTGGTGGCACAGTGGTTAGTGCGCGCACCCCATGTATGGAGGCTGTAGTCCTCCAAGCGTGCCCAGGTTCAAATCCAGCTTGTGGCTCCTTTCCCACATGTCATTCCCCTCTCTCTCTCTCCCTGATTTACAACTCTATCCACTGTCCTATCTCTCCAATAAAGGCCCAAAAAGCCCAAAAATAAATCCATATTTGAAGGATTTAAAAACAAGAAGGATTTAAAATCATAACAAATAAAACTATTTGTCGACCACCTCTACAGCTACTAATTACAACTATTACTTTTGTTGCTTGTAATCTTGATTAATCTGTGGTTTCCATTGCACTACTTCCTCATTTCAATGTACACATTTGATCTGTTGTTACCTGAAAGTAAAATCATCTCGTACCTGCCGCTCTTCAAACTCCCTGAGCTGAAATGAACACAGTTCAGACAGTGAACAGCATCTGGTCCGTCACAGCCCTGGTCTCCACACTCACTGTGGCATGGACCTTTATGAACAGCAAATCATCATCATCGTCATCATCATCATCAGTAGTGCAACAAGCTTAGAAATGTCTCTTCATTTATTATTCTCTCTCACAGAGTTTCAAAAAGTAAGAGCTAATTCTTTTACATTTTTACACTGTAACTGTAGCAGCCTGCATTATTCCACACACCTCCAGCTTTTCTTAATCTAACCCAATTCAATCAGGATATACTGTATTGGTACCAGAATAACATGTTTATGTTCTTTTAATTCCAGTTTGGGTGTGAAAATGTAGGTGGGAAAAAAAACCCTTTTTAAACTCTCTCACCGTTGTACTCTTCTTCCTCCTCCTGCTCCGGATGTTCCAGGATCTCCTCCTCGGCCGGGATCTCTAACATCCTAGACCGGGAGTGCTGAGCACTGCTGAGATGGTACGGGTTCTGAGATGTGCCATAAAGGATCAGTGTCCATTGTTTGAGGTTGCCTGTGTGGAGTAACAATAAAAACAATAGTATATCAGCCTCTTGTGTAGTGGACTGCCTTTCTATTTTTCACTACATGCCCCAATGTCTAATCACCCACACATTCATACAGAGAGATATCCGGCTACTCATTTACACGCTTGCTCACATCTTTGCACATGTAACCTTTGAGAGTTTGGGGATTAACATCCTGCCTGCAGATACTTTGACATGAAGCCAGAGGTCAAATTGATGATCTTCCTGTCATTCGCCCCCCCTGGTCTTCAAACTGAACCTCGGTCTACCCACTTTAAATGTAAAACAGTACCTTGGTGTGCATGTGTTCTTGGATCTTACCCAGCACCTCAGGGTTGCGCAGCTTTGACGGTGTGTCGATAATCTGCAGGGTCCATGTTCCCTCCGCCCTCTCACCCCAGAAATGAACCGTCATGAACTCCCAGTTCCTGAAGCCCTCGTTGGAACTGTCAAACAACCTGTAAGCATTCAGCAAGAGAAGACATCTTCAATTAAATCTCGCATCAAATTTAAAACTCTGCTGCTCGCTTACAAAACAGCGACAGAAACGTCTCCTCCTTACTTTAACTCTCTCATCCAGGTCTACACTCCCTCCCGCCCGCTACGCTCTGCCAATGAAAGGCGTCTGATCCAACCTTCACAACAGGGTCCTAAGACGCTGACTAGACTCTTCTTCTCTGTCGCCCCCCGGTGGTGGAACGAACTTCTAAACTCCATTTGATCTGCAGAGTCCCTCTGCACCTTTAAGAAAAAGCTAAAGACCCAGCTCTTTCATGAATACCTACTAACTTAATGATGATGGTCTCCATATTATTGATGATGATGATGGTAATGACGATGGTTTTTGTTTGATAATGACGACTTATAAGATGGTTTCTATACTGATTAGAGCTCTCAAGAACTGCCCTCAATGTTGTGCTTTGCCTCTGGTCACTTCCTGTCAGCACCTGTGTGTCCAATCAGACTCAAAGCTGATCGTTTGCTCTTACTGACATTGTTCTCTTTTTTCTAGATCCTTGCTTGTGTTGTTCTTACTCTCTGATGTACGTCGCTTTGGATAAAAGTGTCTGCTAAGTGAATTGTAGAATTGTAGAAATCTTTGGTCCCTTTTTGCAGAGAGAGGTAAGTGGATAGAGTCAGAAAATCGGGGGACGGAGAGAGTGGGGAATGACATGCGGGAAAGGAGCAACAGGTCAGATTTCAACCTGGGCAGCCCGCTTCAATAAAGTAATTAGCATGCAGCGCTGCCAGCCCAGTCTGTTAAAGGTGTGAAACTGTTTATGAAAACTGTATGGAGTGCAGTTTTTATTAAGAGACTCTTCAATTACAGAGAACAAGTGAGCAGAGGATCTGGGCGGTGCATCAGGAAAATTGGATTTATGCAGTGGATCCACTTCAATTCAACTCCAAATAACTCGCATTTCTAGGTAAAGATCTAGTTATGCTGCTCTGCACGCCTGCATGATTACACATCTTTGTTTTCTTTGATTGTGTTGAAAACCTTCGAAACACCTCGATGTGTGCACAACGATGAAAAGAAGTGTTATCTCGATGCGCTTTACAGAAGACCATACTCCATGTTCAGAAAAATGGGATAAGAGGAGATGGGATAAGACGCAGGAAGGACTCCTCCTTTGTATTCCTCGTGCTCCGGTTGTCCACACTTCCTTGCCGCTGAGGTGGAGGTCGTAGCAGGCCGTGCATTAATGAGGACGGCGGTTGTGAGGCAACACGGTGCGATGGTGGCGGCTGGGCGTCAGGGATGTTGGGTGGTAGTAGTGCCAGATCACATCGCTGGAGGTTGGGACAGCTCCGTTTACTTAAAGAGTCTAACAAGGCCTCCCCGCCTCCTGTGTCATTATCTGCCGCCGCCCCCTCAGCACCCCGACTTCCCACGTCTCTTCAAGGAGGTATTCATTCAGATGCATGGTGGCTTGGTTTTGTTTGATTCTCACAGCACCGGCAGATTCCATTTGGGTAAAATGTTAATTATACAGAGTTTTGTATGTTTAAACAAAGATTTTGAGTTTGTTGTGGAGATTTGTTTTTAAATGTAATGCAACTAAAGACATTTTTAAATTGCTTACTATTAAGACCTTCATTACTGTGTGGGAGCTGGATTTCTTCTAAAGGAATGATTCAAATCTTCAAAGAACCATTTGAAGAAACTTGCCAAAAACTGAATCAAACGTCTTGCAGTAATTCTCCAATTTCTAAAGAGTTTATATTTAGAGACTAACATGTTTATATTTGATGTTTTGAACATAACAAATCACAGCCTGTAATTACACACCCAATGAATTCAGCAGAGAGATCACTATTGCATAGTGTTGATATGAAACTCCAGCAGGTCTTACCACCACAGAGACGCAGTGGGAAAATCTACAGGAAGCGTTCTCCGCAGGAAGTAGTTTAATAAACGATGAGAAAAACACACACACGACCACAGCATGGAGAGTTAAAACAGAGGCATTCTGTAGAACTTAATACAATGTTAATTAGTGCTTCAAAGAATGGGACCTGCAGCGTGTATTTGCTCTCACCTCTTAGCCAGTAGCTGTGATCTGGTCCCAGATGGAGAGATGAGGTTGATCTCCAGGTCTCCTCGTCTCGGGTGGGCAATCAGGATTCTGACCACCACGTGCTCCAGGTAACCCACGTGTCGCTCAGGTTCTTCTGAGCATCCAGTGGTGGAAAGGCTGCTGTTCCGGCTTTGGCCAGCGTGGATGTGCCTGACAAAGTCATAAGCATGAAAGCATCATGCAACTACAGAATACATTAAAGGATACCAATTAAAAGATTTCTGTAGTCTCCATTTATTTTGAGTGTTGTGCTTGCAAGATGAAAGAGAGAATATGGATGAGTACAGTCTGCTGTTTCTTATCAAAACAACACCATGGTGAAAGGTGCCTGTACTTTAATGTCTTCAGTCATCAATACATAGAAAAAAAAAACAACTTCTAGTCAACCATACTCACAAACTAGTTTGTACACAGTCAGGGGTTATTTTCAGTGCTATACCTGAATTTGAAAAACTTTGAAGAAAGCATTTTTAACCGAGATGCCAGAGGTCTGTGCTTTGTTAATCAGACAAGACTGACGGTCCTAGATCGCAATGTTGACCGAGTGAAATGTCCGACAAGGAAAATTCCACCTATGTGTTGTTTTCTGCCACATTTACGTGCAAATATTGTGAACTCTTCCAGCCATGTGGCAGAAGTTACTCAGTTCCAGTGAATTAGGATGGTAACCAGAGGGTCACCGCTTCAAGTCCCGGTACAAACCTGGATTGTGGAAATTGGTCTGGTTGCGGAAGACGTGCAAACCCCCAAAAACTCAGAGGTCCCCCCCTGTGTGCAGCCCCCACCCCACTCTGACAACTCTCCTTTAATGCATGTCCATACTGTAGGTCCTGGTTGTGCATGTGTGTATTTCGAGCTTATGTGTGTGAGTAGCATGTCTCTCAATAACACGAGTGTAAACCTGGATTGCCGTTTGTTCACAATCTTCCTAATGAGTAGTTCTGAAAACAAAGGCTATCCATGATACTATGAAGACAGATCACTGACCACTACCACCTACTACACTCTGTGATAGGAGTAAAGTTATGGATGTAAGTTCAGTTTACCTGGTGCGTCGCTCTGGCACGTGACTGCAGGTGTGCTGAGGAGGAACAGTCCTCCACTTCTTCGCCTCCAGCACCATGGCCTCTGCATCCACCAGTCCAAACCCGTACAGGTGGCTAACTGTGAGAAAAGGACACTCAATGAGCATCAAGAGCAAGTCTGTCAGCGGTGTTTAAAATGGTCTGCAGGGATCCCGTCTAACTACACAAAAATACAATATATACATATTTTAAAAAGTATCTCAAATATGAAGCAGTCAGTGTACTATGTTAGCATTAGAAGAAGAATGCAGTGTGCCTCTGTGTCCGGCAGCATTGGTTTTCCAGTCATCAGCTTTCAGGTGGACTGGTCTGGAGGTCTTCACCAGAAGATGCTGCACATCCCTCCATGTCAGCAAAAGGCTGCAGAAAGCAAAGACACTGCTCATCTCATGAAGCCAAACGGCACCACACACAACCTTTCTATGCTCTGTAAGGCATTTCATTTTAATGGAAATGTAACAGCATGTGTTTGTTTCAAGTTTGAAGAAATGAACAGTGTTTGAAAATGTTTCATTGGTTGACTTAAAGGCAGGGTTGTTATGAGTATGATTTTGAAAGTAGCATTCCCTCAGTGCTCTGTCTGCACCCACCCCCTCCCCTCGGTGCTCCCTCAAAAGCCCCGCCCCCTCACTTACATGCACAAGCGCCATTGGTCCAGAAGCGTACCTCAGCTCATGCTTTGAGTGTGGGCTAGTGCACGCAAGGGGTAGAGAACGAGCAGGGAGGCAGGGAGGCGTCTGATTGAAAATTAAAGGACCAACACACATGAAGTGAGTAATTTGTTTTAGGAGAAATGTTGTTGTGAATGTCTGGAATTACAATAGTAGATATGAGAAAGAGTGACCGCATGCGTCAAGAGATTTGTATGCCTTGAGAGTCTCTTAACAGATTCTGGGTTCCTCCACAAGTTTTTTTAATGTATTTATTTAACCGGAAAAGAAACTCATTGAGATTAAAAATCTCTTTTTCAAGACTGTCCTGGCCAAGACAGGCAGCAACACATTAACAGAGTTTCACACGGACAACGAGAAGCCAAGCATTCGAGTTATATGAAGATGTCCAGCCACTGTAGCTTTGGGCATTTGTTTGGATCCATGACCCAACTGGTCCAGAACTGAGAACGGGTCAGGAAGCCTCACTCCATTGCTAAGGGTTAGCTCCTCACTGCAAGACAACTTTTCAACCGCTGCCAAACTATTCAAATATTTGGAGAAACCTTCCAGATCGTCCATTTTTTTCTGACATGAATTGACCACAAGCTACTGCCGGCTAATTTTCTGCCACCAGTTTGTCTCCGCCCACAAAACACACAATTGACACAATCCTACCTAGGTCATGTTTTGTTTCTACCCATTGATTTAAGTATTATTGTCTGTTCCTGTTTGATTCTGTACTTAACCTGGACCGTATCCGAATTGCCAAGTACATACTCAATCTGTCAGTAGGCAGTACGTACTATCCGTGCTGCATACTGTTAGTACCTACTATTCAGTATGCACACACAGTAGGCAGATATTTGTCCCTACTTCTTCTGATTCATTCAGTATGGAAGTGACGTCATTTACGTTTCCCGAACCGGCCGCATCCACCTGTTTTCTTTGTTCGTTTTTTTTTGTTTAGCTTTATTCAAGAAGAGTAATGCGCATATACAGTCAGGTAAACAAAACAATATCACAATTAAGTAAAAGACAGATTAAATAACTAAATAACATACAGTACATAAAGGAAAGATCAAATGAAAGACAGTAAGATACAGAATATAAAATAAACCAATAAAGACTCATTTAAATAGTGACATCATTATTTAAATAGAGGGGGAAAGGTTTTATAATAATGCAGACATTTGTTATATTTTCTGTTGTTAATTTAAAGTAGTGATTTCAGTCGGGACTTTAACTCTAGATTAAAAATTGATTCAATTAATCCACGCTCGTTTGTTTTGATTTGGAGGCGGACGTGATGTGACGATTTACGTTTAATTTCGCACTGCATTGTGGGTGGTAAAAAGCACGCATCTGAGCCATACTGCATGAAACCCGGAAGTTAGTATCCATACTGAAATGTTCAGTATACTGAGGTGGACCCAAAAAATGCATACTGAATGACCATGAAAGTTCAGTATACTGAAACTCCATACTGAATAGTACGTACTGCATACTGAACTGTGACAATTCGGAAAGGGCCCTTGTCTCTGTCTTTCAGATCCTGCTCCTCATGTTATCCTGCCTTGAGCCTCCCTGCCCAGATTGTGCTCACCTGTGTCTCGTTATCCCCTGATTGTCTGTGTATATAACTCCTGTGTTTCCTCCCTCTTGTTGCCAGTTTTCCAGCTGGTTTCCCTTGTGAGTCTTTCTACTGATTTTTGACCTGACTTGCTTTATTATTTTTTCCTTTTGCCTGCTCATTGTGGATTGTTTTCTTCGTGGATTGCCTAACCGTGTATCGACCTGGACTGTTATTAAACTCTGCTTTTTTCTGAACGCAGCCACGTGTGAGTCTGCATTTGAGTCCCTGTTTCTATCTGGTTCTGATAATCATCACTGTGTACAATGGAAGAAAAAAGGTCTATATGATAAAAGCACCATTCTTCCTCCTCCATGTCAGTGATTTTGAAGCTGTTATTGAAGGTACAAATTTTATGTTGTGTTGCTTTTAGAGAAGAAAACACATTAAAAAAACATGACTAACTTGGCCTCCAGGGCGAGAGCGATGAGTCCGGCCACAATGGGAGCAGAGACAGAAGTGCCAGTGTGAGCGTCAGTGCAGCGATGTCGGAGGTCAGTGGTTACCTGGAAGAGAGCACAAACACAGTATCATCTCTGTAAATAACACAGTTCATGTTTTACACTGATGAGGCCTTTTCAGGAACACACACACACACACACACACACTATAATAACCCCTAGTGGGTTGCGACTGTTTTGGTCTGTGAACATGTGAAGTCATGCTTACTTTTCTGAGAGAGTAAGCGTGGAAATTGAACTTGGCCTGTACCGGGTGTTTTCTTCTTTTCCACAAAAATGTCATAATATTATTATCTGGCCCCACAAACTGAAAGGGAGAGAGCTTTATTTTTGCATAATGCAGCAAATCAGGGGCCAGAACTTTAAACACTAAAGCCTTCCCCTGAGTGAGGGACTGAGTGAAGTTATATCATTAGTCCTTTTTAAGTGCTGTGAGTTTTCCCATCACTGGATCAACTGAGGTTGAGTGTACATGAGGAGTTTTCTGAGTAATTGAACACGGCTACAGTAAACCTTATCACTTAAGAAATTAAAAAAACAGACCCTTTTATTCGAGGGATAACAGACTGTTCATACTGGAGTTCCTGAATGCGTCTTGTTCAACTAAATGACAAGTCTGTGCGTGGTGTCCTCTCCACCACCTGACCTGACTGTTTGGCGTTCCTCCACCTTACTGGAGCTGCTCTGGTTTGTCCTTGTGGGTCTTTTTCACAACCCAGATCCTAAATATTTACACAGAGGATAGTGTGGGACGACGCTTAAGAGAGACGCAGCCGAGCGCCAGAAAGGACCCAAATACAGATTCTCACAGATCATTGTAAAACGCTGCATGGCAGAGGAGTAGCACCTTTTCATGTGGCGGTCTGCTGACATTAATCATTCTGTCTCCTTTGTCGTCTCTCTTTTACTCACTGTATACTCTCCACATGACCTGAAAAACACAACCACAGTCCAAACAAACACAACCCCCGCGGATCATTGGTCTCGTCCTACACAAACACACACATTGACTCACAACAACGTTTGCACATTTTGACCTTTGCAGTAAATGCCTCACCAAGTTCTACGTAATAACGAGGTCACTGCCAAGCTTATATAAAATTAGTTCAATAGGGCACGTTTATATGAAATGATTAAGCCTGAGGGAGCACTCTATTGGGTGGAAGAGCAGAGATATGCAGCCCTTAGGGTGAAACCAAACATTACATACATGGAGCAACTTTCAGTTAAAGAATATATAGATGATGTGTTTAAACCCTCATATTGGTTGAGATCTACCGGTTAGACGTTGGAGTGCAAAACCTGACCAGAGTGGGGCTGAATCAACCCCAACATCAAGAGGGCAACAAGGGGAACAAACGGGGTAATGGATGAAACCTTATCAACTCCCCCTTGCCTGCAATGGAAGTCTTCTTTAATGCAGTAAGATGTTCTTACGGCCCCTTCAAGAGTGTGACTGAAAATTTGCGTAAAATTTGAGTAGAAACATTTTGTACTTCTCGTCCCAATGTGGCCACTTCAGGCTCCAAACAGAAAACAGGTGATGGTCAAAATGCCAATCACAGAGCTTTATAACGGTAGAATGTAAACCATTGGGGAACGTGATGGTGTCACCATATTATAGTCTATGCACATAACACAGTAATGGTTAATGGTTAAAGGGGTATTAAGGGGGTAATTTGAGGAACTCATAGTTTACTTTCCACGGACTCGCCCTTGACATAAACAGCCCTTTCCCTTGGGATTATGTTTATACTACACAACTTCTCTGTATTAACTCATGCAGCACACCCGCTGATGGGGTCAGCAGATGTTAGCAGAGACAATGCAAACAGAATTATTTTTAAGCTTTAGCTGATGGTTGGTTACCATAGTGCTCTTTAGAAAGAGTCTAGCTGGATTGTTAGTTTGTCAGTTTTGCATAATTCTGGTTCAGATAAATGATTGGTGCAGACGTAAAGCTGTCTCAGTGTTTTGGTTTGCGCGTATATACTGTAAACATCCTCTAACTATTGATAAGTACCCCATACAACCCCCCACCTCAAAACACCCAAGATACCCCATTAAGCAAAAACTTTCAACCCCGTTTTGGTCTCCACCAACTCCTGAGCCAAATATCCAGCACTTCAGATGCTAAATGCTCCACTATGATCACCACCTCATACGCTTTTTAGCTGTGTAACTGTTTGGCCCTAGGCATGTTAACTTATTTGTGAGCCATGAACCCAAATAATGAGCTAAAAGAGGCCAGTTAAAATACTCTCAACGGGCTTTGAGTGTAACATATGTTGTACTGTATGTCAAACTATCTGAGATGCAACTGAAAAAGAAAAACATTTACCCAGTACTCACAATCTTCCTCTCATTAAACTCCCCACTGCTGTAAGTTGTGGCCATGATGGAGCTGCAGACCTCCAGGTACCATGGCTTGTTTCCATTCTCTGTGGTGCTGGAGATGGAGATTGTGTAGATGCTGCTGGTGTAGCCGTCACATGAACAGTGGTCTCCTTGCCTACCACCGTTACCTGATGCCCAGACGAAAATGGATCCAAGGCCTTTGCGACCCTGACGGATATAACCATAAAGTGATTTGTTGATATCATTTAAAGATATAGCACAGCTTCTGGAGGTGTTACCATCATTTGTGTCTAATCAAACCTTTTTGATGCCTTGCTCAAAAGCTCTCTTAGTTAGCAGCCCAGGGCCATCAACTGTCTTTCCATCATCTTTTGGCCCCCAGCTGGCACTGTAGATGTCGATGTAGTCGGGTCGAATTCCCAGGGACTTGGCCTCCACGATGTCAGTCACATCGCCATCCAGCATCCGAATCCCTGTGTCAAAGGTAACAACTATCTCAATACACCATCAGTGGTCCTCATCAGTATTCCTTTTTAAACAAAAGTATTCCTTATTAAATTCAACTTCCACACAGAATTAAAAAACATGGGTGTTTTTTATTTTACATTTTTAATGCGTGCCAGGAGAAGTGACCACATTACTGCTTTCCTTGCTTTCCTTCACTGGCTACCTGTGAATTTAAGAATTGATTTCAAGGTCTTAAATGGACAGTCTCCAGCCCTATATGTCAGATCTGCGCGCTAAGAGAACCGCTGCCCAAGATCCTCATCCAGTACCGTATTAGTCCATCCATCCATCCATTATCTTTTCCAGGTGCCAAGAGGCTGGACCCGATCCCAGCTGTCTTTGGGCGAGAGGCGTGGTACACCCAGTCAATCACAGGGGTGACATATAGAGACAGACAACCAACCACTCTCACATTCACACCTACGGGCAATTTAGTCACCAATTGAACTAACGAGCATTTCTTTGGACTGTGGGAGGAAGCCAGAGTACCAGGAGGGAACCCACGCAGAGCTCAGACAGGAAAACTCAGTCTCCTCTTTTAAATCTCTTCTTAAAACTCAAATTTAAGTGCTATTTATTTTATTAGCCGCAACCTCCCCCCCCACCCCCTTGCTCCCTATCCCTCTTCCTACATTTTATCCCATCTCTCCCCCTATCCCCTTCCAAGCCCGGCGCAGTCTAGGCCTGTGAAGGCTGTTTCGTCATGAGCCGGGGATCCAGCCGAAGATTTCTGCCTTTTAATAAGGCAGTTTTTTTCTTACCACTGTAACTTTTGCTGCTTTGCTAAAGTGCTCATGATGGATAGGCCCGGGTCTTTGTAACATAGCAATAAGTAAGGTCTTTTACCTGCTTTTTGTAACATAGCAATAAGTAAGGTCTTTTACCTGCTTTTTGTAACATAGCAATAAGTAAGGTCTTTTACCTGCTTTTTGTAACATAGCAATAAGTAAGGTCTTTTACCTGCTTTTTGTAAAGTGTCTCGAGATAACACTTGTTATGAGTTGACGCTATACAAATAAAAATTGATTGATTGAACCTAGAGAATTGAATTAACACTTGATCCACTGCTAGTCAGCCTCAAAAGATAGTTTAAGATAGTGGCTCAAACAGATGTTTAAACTCAGGACAAAAGGGGAACACCAGAAAACATTTCTTTTTGTATGGAAGTAAAACTCTACCTCCAATGTGAGCGTTGTAAGCAACCCCAACAATGCAGTGGGAGTTATTGGCCGCTGCTGCAACTTCACCCGCACACCGAGTTCCATGTCTTTATGTAAACAGAGAAAAAGAACAGAAATTACAACCTGCCATACAGCTGTGATCTGTTTCAATGTCAAGTTCAACAGAAGATTGCATGTAAACCTTTCTGAGAGGCATATGTGAAAAATGACCTGACTGGTGGAAACGTTTTTTATTTCTCATCATAACACACACTTACATTCATCGGTCACAGAGACATCACACCACCTGCAGAAAGAGCTGCAGGGGGATCAGTATTCAGATCCCATCACATGCCCTTTATTTACCAAACCTCTTTCACAGAAACACCAGAGTGCAAACTCTAATCTTAATGCATCCCCTGTTTGCTGACAGTCAGTGGAAATGAGCCAAAAAACAACAAATGACAAGAAAACATTTTATATCATCCACTCTCACATGGCCAGGGAATTTTTAACACGTTAACAAGTCCAGAAAACATAAATGCAGAGAATACGGTGATGTCCACATTTTTTACGATGTTATTATAATTAAAACCAGAGATGCATTAGTTGGAATTTTAATTCAATAGTCATTCTATTCAACTGTGTTTTGATGTTAACCATAGCTTCCCACGCACTATACAACTCAACTCCTCTTTAAACACACATAAAACAGAGGAAGTGGGGTGCTGGTGATGCAGTGGTTAGTGCGCACGCCCCCATGTATTGAGGCTGTAGTCCTCCAAGCGGGCGGCCCAGGTTTGAATCCCGCCTGTGGCTCCCTCCCCGCATGTCATTCCCCACTCTCTCTCGCTCCCTGATTTCCAACTCTATCCACTGTCCTATCCTTCCATTAAAGGCACAAAAAGCCCAAAAATGAATCTTAAAAAGGGAGTATTCTGTAAAAATCTGGAGAATTCCTTCTCACATCCAGACAGCTGGTCAATAGGACTTTGTATTTAAGAATCTGATGAGGACATTTCAGTTAAGCGCATTACACACTACAAGATAACCGGTACCATTTCTGGCCTAATTCTCCACTTTCAACATACTTCAATGGATGACAAGGAAAGGAGTTGGACTAAAATCGCTACCGGAATGGATGAGCCAGGTAGCTAACAGCTAGCCACATTAGCTTGACCATAATGTTTGTTTGCTCTTAAGTTGCGGTTAACGTGTCGTGAGTTGAGACTCTGGTTGATGGTCAATGAATCTATAAGTAATGATTCGGTCATCTCATTGCACACCACAGACTTTAAGTACAAATCTGTTATCTGTAATTATTTGTCATCATCTGTGGGATCTCACATTGTCAAATTGTTTAGGATTTTTAAGTATTTTAGTTAGTACCAGGCTTAAGGTGAATCAAACCCAAGTGGTTAAGCGAAGTGGGCATAAAAAAATCCAAAACACTGTTTGAGGCTGATCCCTGATACTGCTGGAAAATAAGGTTTCCATTAGTTTTTAGAATAGTATTTTGTTTAAAGCGCACTAAAACTTTTTATGTTCAAAGAAAGAACCAACCATCTCTGAATCTGAGAGAAGCCCTGCTGTTTACCCAAAGGACAGAGAGATAATTAAAGTTGAATGTGACAGGGTCGAGATATAACTGATAATCTTTCTTACACGTTTTCATTTCCGGAGTCATATCGTGGTGTCGGATCGTGGTCGTTCCCATTGACGTCATAGCTTGCTAAATGGTCCTGCAAACGGTAGATTAGTGATGTTACACGATGATGCTTCATGAGGAAATTTATGACGACACATTTTGATTTTGAACTGTCCTTGAAAATGGTTAGATGATTGGCACATACATAATTCTGCGCTAGATCAGGGTGGTTCCTCTCGATGCCATCGTCCAATATGGTGACCACCACGTTCCTGCCCGTGTAGCCTCTCTGCCAGGCGGCCAGGATGTTCATCTCTGAGCGACAGTGGATGCTCTTGTCATCGCAGTGCTGAAAAGAAACACGGAAGAAGAATACCAGACATTTTTATCTTACTCCAAGAAAGAGGGAAAGCACGATGAATGATTCAGTGTAGAGTACTTACAATGTACCACATGTTGGACCATTTAGGGTCATTGAAATGAATGAAGCTTGTGTCACTTCGGACTTGCCTTTTAACTCTTGGTTTGACTAACTGCTGCTCGGCCCAGTGCACCTGAGGATGGAAGTGGTAAAAACAGTTTGAAAATGCAGAAAGACCTACTTGAAGAAACTGAAGAGGTCATATTTATGAAGACGCAACTATAAACAGAGTCACTTTACTGCAACCATAAATGTCAGATTCTGTCTTTGATACCTTATCATTTGATGACTGATTGTTTGTTTTTAGTTTATTGAACCGCAAGACACAAACATGTATGAGACATCTACCTGGTACCCGCTATACAAACAAAACGCTCCTTCTTGTATGTTTGTGCAGAGCTGTAGACATGTTCAAAAATAACATTCTATTTCGTTCTTTTAGGACTTTCTTAGCACTTATGGCGCTCCCTAGCTTCTATTTCACTCACCAACCTCGCTCTCGCTCACCTATGCACCCTTACGTCCAAATAATTTGGACTTCTGGCTCCGATAACCAAAATAAAAAGAGGGACAACATCTCAAAGAACAACATTGAGGGCAGTTCTTGAGAGCTCTAATCAGTATAGAAACCATCTTATAAGTCGTCGTTATCAAACAAAAACCATCGTCATTACCATCATCATCATCAATAATATGGAGACCATCATCATTAAGTTAGTAGGTATTCATGAAAGAGCTGGGTCTTTAGCTTTTTCTTAAAGGTGCAGATGGACTCTGCAGATCCAATGGAGTTTAGAAGTTCATTCCACCACCGAGGGGCGACAGAGGAGAAGAGTCTAGTCAGAGACTTAGGACCCTGTTGTGAAGGTTGGATCAGACGCCTTTCATTGGCAGAGCTTAGTGGGCGGGAGGGAGTGTAGACCTGGATCCCCCCTGTTATGAGTCTAACCCTAGCCCTATGTTAAATAAGCAACATGAAACTCTGACGTTTAAAATGGGAACTGCAGTCAAAATTCAAAACACTGGAGAGTCCTTCCCCCGCCCCCCTCCTCTCGAGAGCAGACGCTCACGGTTTACCATTTCGAGGACACTGAAGCTTCAGTGTTTATCCAGCTCTGCATCGGTCTGTAAACCTTTCTGCGTTCTAACCTCTCTCCATTTTTCAAAAGCATCTCCAATATTGATCCTAGTTTGAGCACGTCTGACCCAATGTCAATACAGATTCATGTTTCAACGGGTGAAGTGTCCCTTTAAGTAGTTATTAGCAGAGACAGACACAGAAAAGTATTATTTTCTAAGAACACACAAACTTCAGGCCACCCCTGCATGAGTCAGCGCCCCAGTTAGGACCATCCAACAGCACTGTGTAAACCGGTTGATAAAAACCTGATCGGTGCCTCACCTTTGGGTCCAGATGGATGAAGCTGTGAGGGCCCTTTAAAGAGAAGGCAGCTCTGCGGACCACTCTGCTGTGGTGGAAATGATAATGGTCGTCCAGACTTCCTATCTGACCAAACACATTCAACAGAAGCATCAAGAATATTACAACACATGATTTGATGGCTTTGGCTTTTCTGTGCTTTTCAGCCATTCTTTTAGCTCCGATGATGTTATTTGTGTTTTAAACACTTTTATACTGTGTTATGTTTTTTATCTCTGACAGAGAATGTGAATAATAATGTCTTATCTGATCTTATTAAAGACTATGAGCAGCGGGCTAAAAGCTCAATATTACTTCTCTCTGAGCAGCAGTTATCTGAACGGCTTTTACGCTGATGTGGTCTGACGTTTTAATGTAAAAAAAAATGAAACCTACAAAGCTTTCTACGTTCATGTCACATTTGGGCCTTCTCTAAATAGCATATGAAGTCACTTTATAAATATGCATGTCCTCTCCTGTGAGAAGATTTCTCAGCACGTGTGCACAGCTGGCACACTTACAGACATATTCTTCATTCTCCACTTTTCTCTGACTCCAATCATTCCTCTTTTCACGCACCTCCTTCGGGATTTAGTTATCAGAAAGTGCAAGAAACTTACAAGAAATGACAAGGCACTACAGAAAATCTAGTTAAAAAGAAATAAAGACAGACTTAAGTTATTCAGAAGTGAGTGTTTCAGGATGTAGAGGCTACACAGAACATGTGGGATACACATGTTTGAACCTTCACAAGACTGACTTTAAATGGAATCTTTTTTTTGTAGAGCTGTTTATTTCTTGTCTGTTGGAGATTTCCGTTACCAGTTATTTCATTAAAGGTCCCGCGGGGAGTTTTTAGCTGTTTTTAGCTGTTTGTGAAACAGACTGAGATCAACACTGAGGCCTTTTTATGACCTCCAGGAGCAAAAAAAAAAAAAAACATCGTAATGAAGATGGAATATTTCTAGTTATTTTTCATTAGAGATGAGACCAATCTGATCTTATATTGCTGTATCAGGTCTGATTTTTATGTTATTTTTCGTATCAGATATCGCACTGGCAGCTTCGATCCACGTCACTGATTGAGAAAGATGGTTGGACGCTTAAAATCTTCTCAGCTCGCACAGTCTCAGTTTGAAGACGTTCAAACTGAGACTGTGAGAAGTGTCCACAAATCAACAACATCAAGACGTTCAGACGAGATGGAACAGCTATGTGATCAAAAGTAACAATTCTTACACTTCAGTTTAAAATATTTTGTCTGAAAACCTGACAGCTGTTGCTGCTTCATGTTTGTATGTGAAGCCAGCACAACGCAATGTCGGGTTCCGTTTACGACAGCTGTGTTTAGCCTCACACATAATACCAACAACAACAATAACACTATAAGTTATGATCATGAAAATATCTAAATCGGTATCGGTAAATATCGGAATCGGATCGTAACTGAAAAAAGTGGATCGGTGCATCTCTATTTTTAATACCTGAAACTGCTGCTTGGGGTTGAACATCCTTGTTTCCATTTTTCAGAGCAAAGATTGACCATTGCAATTGACTATTAAAAGCAGAAGGAGGTCATTTCTAGAAAACACTACTACACATTTATTGGACACGATCAGTAAGGCGATGAGAGGAACTGCTTTGTCCAGAGGAGGCAACAAAATCAACACAAAGTCCAAGTTCCTCACAGAAGTTTTAATCAAAGAAAGTTTGAGCCGTCCCTGATTTGGAATTAATTTATTTTGGCATTAAGTGTTCATTAATGCTTCATTAATGCTTATGGTTTTCAGAGTTTCTCACAAGCCAAAAAATCTGAAATGTTTGCATTAAAAATGGTTCATGGTTAGTTCATAGAAGGGTTAAAAAAAAAAAAACGTCATCCTGCTCCTGTTCAAACATGCTCGGTGTTTGTGCTGTTGGTGTTGTTTCGGTTCACTTTTCATAGTTTCTATTGCTCCCTCATTCAATCATTTATCTTTGATCAGGCTTGAATAAAGACATCAATCAATTTTTCTCTCTAAATAGTCTGAATGTTTTCCACTTAAGTGTCAATCTAATGAACTTCTCTAGGTTAATATAATATATGAAGGTAAATCTACTGCAGGAAAAGCTTCAGCAAGAGGCATTTCCTTCAACTGCAACCTAAAAGTCATTAATGCCTTATAACTAAGATATATGGCATTTGACATTGATTACTCATTATGCATAAGGCCATTACTTATTAAAGTTGTACACAGACAGTTCTGTATTTTCTATTAGAGTTCTTTAATTTGCACATGTGAAAGTTTCATATTGGTGTAAATGAAGTGGAACAGAGTAAACATGTCGTCATGTATTACAAAACATAGGTTAAATAGATTTTATAATATAGATTTGACAATAACAACAATTATCACACAAATACATGTTGTTGTTATTGGTTTTTTTTTACCTGTCCCAAGTTGACATATCCGTATTTTGCAGCTACTTTCTCAGCCTGATCCGGACCCCCAGTGATCCTCACAGCCCAGTGGTTAGTGTAAATGTTCCCGCGTGCTGACACCTCTGATTGACAGCTTTCAAACGTCAAAACAATAAAAAACCAAAACAGAGCCATCCTGACCTCAAAGCTGGAAAATCAAAATCGGTTTACAAGAGGCATTTCGGCTCAGATTTGATCAGAGGTCCGTCATGTGGCGTTCACGGACCGTTAAATTAATTGTCCGGTTTTAAAAAGTAGTCCACAGTCAGCGGAGGGATTATTAGATGTCAACTCACAGCCGCAGCCAATGGACACCCAGAGGCTGGAGTCCGTGAGGGTGAGACTAACACAATGAAGGAGAGAAGGATACTGCCTTGTCCTACAAATCTGTACCTGCAGGGGGCGTTTCACATCTGTTCTTATAAATTAACCCTTTTTTATGCAACTCTTATTCTATTGATTTTAAAACATATTGTTCTATAAAGCAACTGTTAACTTGTCATATAGCTTTTACTAAAAATATGTTATGGGTTACATTAACCTTAAAAAATCAACAGAGTTCTAACCACAACAGTTTACAGGATCAACGTAATCCAAGTGAATCTCTCTCCCCCCCCTCTCTCTCTCTCTCTGTGTTTCTCTGTTTGGAGATTCTTCCGATGACAACTGAACTAGGAGGTCTGCAGGAGGGGAAGAGTGAGTGGAAAACACCCTCTAATCAATCACCGATGGTATTGCTCTCTCAAGAGGAGAATAAAATGAATCCAGATGTGATAAATTCACTCCGGGTGTTGCTCAAATATGGCTGGCATGAAAAAAAATCAATGCGAGTTCACACAGCAACCTTTGACCTACAAAGTGTAATTGTTTCATCCTTCAGTGCATGAACAGTGGAAATGTTGCCTCATTGAGGTGACCAGAATGACCCGACACAGAAGGTGACCTTTGATTATTTGTTTGAATTAGTATAAGTGTATACATTATTGAGTAAGCACATCATTGTTTTCTTTGTTTTTCTGACTTTTGAAGTTGACCAATAAAATCTTAAACAATCCCATTTCCTAGTTTCCTGAGAATTCATGTTCACAAGACTGCAGAGACGAAGCGACGTCCTCTAATGTTGAAAAATGAAGCCGATGTGGAAGTGCAAAAAAAAAAATGCAGTTTCTCGAGTGAGCAACAAGCGCCTTAACGAAGTTCTGTGTTCAATACACCTTTGTACTTATAGAGTGAACACGTCAAATTGTTGTCCCAGTGTGCCAATCAGTTTGCACACACACACACACACACACACACACACACACACACACACACACACACACACACACACACACACACACACACACACACACACACACACACACACACACACACACACACACACACACAGAGCTGCTCCGCCTGGCCTGTGTGTCATGATTTGGTCTCATTTTGTTTTGTTTAGTCTTAAGTGTTTCCTGTTTTTTATTGTGTAGTTTTCTTATCCTTGTGTTTCTATGTTGTGGTAATGTTACATTCTTGAGTTCTGTGTGTCTTTAGTGTGATTTAGTTTGTAGTTGTCCTCAGTGTTTCTTGTGTTTATTCCTGCCTCTGTGTGTTTCCCTCAGTGTTGATTATCCTCATTGTCTTCACCTGTGTCATTAGTCTCACCTGTGTTTGATTTCCCCTGTGTCTATTTAGTCATCTGTGTTCCTTCCATCATAGTTGTAAGTTGCCAGTGTTGTTTGTCGTATGTTGGAGTTTCAGTGTTTATCAGTTTTTGGATTTTCTCAGTTTGGACATTTTGATAGAAAGTGTTAGTTTTTGCTGCACACTACGCATAAAATTGTTAATATTCCACCTTCAAATGGCGGTCTGTAAGCGCCAGTACACACACCCCATACAGATGTTTTATTGCAGAATTTAAATTTTACAGCCTGGTATAAAAAGAAAAAGCGGTTTTGGTCTTTATAGCTCCATCCTCCATCAGCACACGATGTTTAGGGGAGAATTTTTGTATAACTCTTGCAGGTTGAAGGTTAAGAGCGACTCACAATAAGGGGCGTGGCTGATGTGACCGGCGCGTTGTAGCTGTTCCACAGGAGGCTGCCTCACTTCCACCTCTCTGCTTGATACTAGATTGACCAAAAATCGGTTGGAGTCATTGTTTCTAACATGGTGATCGACATGGTGATGGGCTTTAAAAGTTGGCTTCAGTAACCAGTGAGTGACATCACTGAGTGTATGTCCATGTTTCATATACGCCGATGAATTTAAAAACATAGAATGGGGAAACTTTAATGAAAAAAAAATAGGTGATTCCTGCCCGTGATTGGTCTTCTTTTCTGCAGAGCAAAAAGGTTGAAGGGAAGTTGTGTTTTTCTGTTAAAATTCCTAATACTCTTTTTGTTTCCAGTCCCAAACTATCTCTCACAAAGTACCCTGAGTCTGTAAGAAGTCAGTTTATTGGAGAGTATATGAGCTCAGTATCATCCAGAAAAAACAGCAAGAAACTTTGATTTAATATCATTGAAAGTTTTTCCATTGCACCTGAACATTAAACCTCTGTGTGTGTTTTTTTTTTTATTTCTCTGACGTTGGAGTGTTTGGCAGCTCTCTCCTCTCTTGGCTGAGGCCCTGACGTGCTGGCAGACTGCAGGTTTTGTTTGTCGATCTCAGATCTTCTGTGTCACTAACTAATGAATCATCTTTTTCTACAGACAGGTTTTAAGGACTAATTGGACAGATGTGAATAAAGGTGCTTGGATTCATCACCATTGATTTTAAAAGCATGTTTAATTAACCTTTTTTTTAAGGATTACAAGACGCCTCACTTTCTGTTCACTGTGTTACAATGAATGGATTTCATAAATAATGAATCAGGGGGGGTCACCTATGGACCAGTTGGGACGGGTTGCTGGGGAAATGCCAGTTTTATCCACGAGTACAGACAAGTGCACTGATCTCCCGACTGCTGGGAGCGCCGGTCCCTGCGCAGCCCCCCTCACAGTCTGACATCGCTCCCTAAAATGCACGCCCGTGGCTCCTGTTTATTGCTTTCAGACCTTTGTCTCAATACAACAGAATGAAACGTCTTATTTCCCTTGGGATTCATAAAGTGTATATATTTCCTTTTGAAGGCTTTGAAATGTACCTGCCACAGCTTCCTGCTAGTGGAGAAAAACAACCATAACATCACCCAGCGGGCTCTACTGGGGCTGCAGTTTAACACTGAATGAACACAACAAACTCATCCTCATCTACAAAGCCCTCCACAACCTGGCTGAGCTCCTCCACCGGCACACTCCCACCCACACTCTCAGGTCTCCCCCCCCCTCCCCCCTCCCAGGACAAACTATCGCTCCTGGGGAGACAGGGCCTTCTTCATTGCTGTTTCCACTCTCTGGAACTCACTCCCAAAAAACATCTGAGACTCCCCCACACTCACCTCCTTCAAGAAATCCCTAAAAACTCACCTCTTCAACACTGCCTAACTCCCCCTAACTTCCCCCTCCCCCCTTACATTACTTCTTCGTTGTACTGTCCTCGTCGTTTTTGTTTGTTTTTTTGCTTGTTGTTTTTGTCAAAGCGTCTTTGAGTATTTAGAAAAGCGCTATATAAAACTAATGTAGTATTAAGGTTGCCAACCAGGTCAATGCTCCAGCTTCAACCCAGGTGGAAGTACAGAACAACTAATGAAATCCAATACAGCAGATCTATTATACATCCTGCTCTTCAAGACTTAAGCTGTTTTAGTCCAAATGTGTTTAAATTGAAAATCCCTGATGTACTGAGCAACACTGAGGTCTTAAAGGTGTTTGGATTATGCTTACAGGAGTCTTTGAGTTTTCCTTTCAGGCTCAGTTTAATCTTCCTGTTAATCAATTTGTGTCGCTTTGTTAATTACGGCTGTGGCTCTTTTCTGATTTGAGAGGACAATATGTTTCATAAAGTCTTCCAGCAGATGGCAGCAAGCTATAGAACTCTCTTCCCCCTAACGTGACATGAAGAGGAAGGTGTGATTTAGACTAAGCGATTTATAACTGAAGTTATATGCATGGAGAAGATCTTAGTATTAAAACATTTCTTAATTATGACAACAGAGATAGAGATATCTTTAATAGCATCCAGAAAATGACTTCTCCAAAACAGTGTCTATCTCTGGAGATTATTGGTCTTGAATATTTTTTTATTCTACTGTGGAGGCAGCCAAAGACAAATAAAGTGCAGCGTATCATCGTAAACACACTTATTGCTTTATTCATGTAGGGGGCAGCTGTGGCTCCGTCGGTAGAGTCGTTCGTCTCTCAAACAGATTGGGGGTTCGATCCCCAGCTCCGGCAGAAACAAGTCGTTTAACTCCGATTTGCTCCCGCTGCTTCGTCACCACCAACCCGCTAGAAACCTGAATCTACAGTCAACCCTAACGTGACTCATATCAAGCCTGTTGCTGGACTATTTTTTTGTCAGGCTGCATTGTTGGAGAAAGCTAGTCTTTCAAATAAAAAGGAACCACGCTGAAACCACAAGAAGTCCACCACATTGTTGTAACACCTTCAAATTCAGAGATTTCCTTACCCTCTCATTTCCTTCCTGTTTATGTGAAATCTAAACGGTTTATACAAAGCGAGTTCTGACCTTCACAATCTGCAGCTTCTCACAAACACTTTGAGCTCCTGTCCTGACAAGTAAATGTATTTTTAAAAAAGCAGTAAGCCTAAAGAAACTATTTATGAAAGCTCAGGAACAAATTAAACTTTCATTTTACACTTTACAGATGAACAGAATGAATATAAGTAAAATACACTTTACTTAAGGTATCAAATGTAGAAGCAATAAATGTGTTATAGGTAACTGGGTTATTACTGTTGATGCTGGGGAACCATATCTCCCCCCAAAGAGAAGAGAGGAGAGAGACAGAGAAGAGAACAAGAGAAATCAGGCTGAGTGAAAACAGGTTTTTAACTAAGTGAGTAAAACATTCACAGTTTAAGATTGATTCAAGCGAATACCAGCAATTCAGTTGTTTTAAAACTGTTGTTTTAGAGATGGATCGGGATGTGCAACTTATTGATGCTAACACATAAGTACTCTTGGTTAACTTAAAAAAACAAAACAATCTTTGTAAGATATCCGAACAATCATTTTCTCGTCTTTAAAGCGAGGCAATGCAAACTGTGCCAGAGTGTCAGGATGGTGTTGTGGAACAAAACTAGACATAGTGAACTGAATATGTAGCCAATTATCTAACATATTTATTCTCAAACTGTGGTACGAGTTCCACTGGTGATATGGGGGATCACTCTTGTGGTACACTGGGACTCTCTGATTTTTTAAATTTTAAAAATAAAGATGTACAAATCAGATGGATGACGAGTTTAGCTGATAGAGATAGCAGAGGAAGCAAATATGAAGGTTAAAATGTTTTGCATTTGTGGCTCCAATCGGGAAAGATTAGAAAGAAAAGAGCGGTGGATTCGTCGAGCGTCGCAACAGAAACTGCAAGAGGCGACGTTAGCAGTGCCAGACTAGCAACAAATGACACAGGACAGTCAGAAAATGTGACTCGAGTCACATCCAGTTTGGATCCTTTTGTAGTGACACAGACCGCAGTGTGTGGTACGCTAATGTATTTCAATGTTGGCCATAAAGGTGGTATTTTTTTGTGTTGGTACTCAATGTGGAAAAGTTTGAAACCCCACTGATCTAACAAACAGATCCAAGTCAAGAGACAGTTTTCCACCTGGAATCCGTTCATAATTCACCTCAATACCTCAAACTGAAGCCACATACATATCCACAAATCCATGAGTAATACCCGCACTCCACATAATATGTTCCTTATTTAAGTATTTTCCTTCTTTCTTACATCCGTATCCCACAATATACATACTCTCTCTCTTTTTCTTTCGCACTAACTTACTAGATATTATATAACCCATGCTATTTTACTGAACATTTTCATTTACTTTAATTCATTTATGTCAATCAATATATTATCATTACCAATAGGCATCACCATTATTGATATTATTATTATTCTCTTTCTCTCTTTTCTTTTCCTCTCAATTATCTTAAATTTTGTTTCTGTTTATTTTTCTTGCTACTTTAATGTATTATACTGCCACACACACATTCACACTATTTGTCTTTGCTAATGTTTTGCGTTGCTTCAATTGTCATGTCTATGTGCACATTTTTGTTTTGTACTTGTTCACCTTATCACAATAAAAACATTTTTTTTTTTTAAAGAGACAGTTTTCCAGATAAAGTGTGTTGATTCACTGATGAATACGCTAAATGTTCTTTTCACACCGTTTACATAAAGTTGTTTTTGAATGTTCTAGTTCTGGTTCTAGAATGTGATGTCACCATGTCACAGCTCTTTAAACTGTGTTTATGAAAAGACACCATTGGAGAGTTTATTTACACAACACACTGTGGACATCTCCAAACATTCACGATGCATTACAAAGCGTTCCTGGAGACCCGCGGCTACACGTTTAAGAGGAACCTCGGGGAAGGCACGTACGGCAAAGTAGTGAGCGCCTACTGTAAAGACCGCCGGAGAAAGGTTGCCATTAAGGTCATAGACAAAGACGAGGTCAGCGCCAACTACTTGGAAAAGTTTCTGCCTCGGGAAATGAAGATCATCAGGACTTTGAGGCATCCCAACATTGTCAAGACGTATGACATCTTTGGATTGAACTCAAACAAGGTATCTCACTTTTTCATTTTCTGAAGCCAGTGTTTGAGTGACTGTTCAGCTATACACCCTAATAATAATTCCCCTACTATTCATGGGGAAACATGATGCTTGTCCTTTTTTCTCTCATATAATGGATCAATATTATAAAAAAAAAATGTGGCCACAGTTTTGTAGTATTATGTAAAAATTAGATATGAAAATGTTCCCTTTAACAAGCTGATTTCCTTATCCAGTCTCCCGCTCCACACTAAGAGCTTGCTGGTGTTTTCTTATTATATTTGGTTCCCAAACCTCAGCAAACCGCACCAACACCACTTGGGGGGCTGTGGCTCAGTTGGTCGTCTCTCAACCGGAGGGTTCAATCCCCAGCTCCTGCAGCAACATGCCCGCTGTATCCTTGGTCAAGACACTCAACCCCGAATTGTTCCCGCTGCTTCGTCGGCGGCGTATGAATGGGATTAGTTACTTCTGACGGACACTTATAGCACCCTCTGTCATCAGTGTGTGAATGCGTAGGTGTGACTTGCGGTGTAAAAGCACTTTGAGAAGACTGGAAAAACACTATCCAAGCTCAAGTCCATTTACTTGCAAAGTTCAAAGGAGACATCATGGTTCATATGTTCAAATAAAAATTTAGTTTCAAACAGTTCACAGACGGCGGTATCCTCAGCTTATGTCCTGTGTTAAGTTGTTTTCACGCATGTACAGCCTGCTCTAATTTCCCAGTTGTTTTTCACACTTGTCACTCAAAGTGTAAAAGTTTCCCTGTCAGACAGAAGACGGGGTTCTCAGGAGACAGGACCTCATGGGGAAAAAATATTTCTCCCGTCATGAGGTTCACAGGACATCCAAGATGGTCTGACACCATAATGATAGTTTTCTATCAAAAACACACTGCTTCATTCCTCATTGATGGCATCAGTCCTTTACTGGTTGGTGATATTAATGTCATCAACCCATCTCGCCCGCAGTGAAACTTTCCTGACCTTTAACCTGCGGCTTCCCTCTCACCAGCTCGTCGTGAATTCCTTAGGGGTGGGAATCACCAGAGGCCCAACGATACGATATTATCACGATATTTGAGCCATGATTCGATATCATTGCGATTTCAAACATTTTGCAATATGCAACTTGTTCAAATTGAATTGTGCAACCCCTTCAGCGATTACAAATTTAAAAAAGCATATTTGATTAATATTAAAAAATATTGATACTTGGAGGCCATGAATAGATAAAATATCGACACGCCACCCCAACTCTAGAATTCATGTGGAAATTTTCCCTGTCCGGGCAAAGTCAGGGTGAAGAATTTGTTGGATTTGAATTTAAGTTTAACTGAATGTTTTTATTTTGAATGGATGCCAATGTATCTAAACTTACCTTCCCGAATTCAGTCATCTTTTTTATGCTTGTGTACACGTACTTGCACATTTGATCATGAATTACATAGTTTGTGTAAATTGTGCACGCAATTGTGTCTTTCCTTCATGCACACATCATTTTATGAAATGATTAAAATGCTGTTTGTGAATGTGTGAGCACTTTGAATTCACTGGTGTCTGAAAGGTGCAGTGTAAATAAACCAACCTTACCTTCAAATTTTAAGGACACCCGGACATTGATCTTTTAAGGTCCCCCCCCCCCCCTTGTTTTTCATTCTGTTGCATATTTTTAACCTTACCTTCTTTTGTCTCAAGGTTTACGTGGTGATGGAGCTCTGTAGGAAAGGAAACCTCCTGAGGTATATCAACCATCATGGGGCTTTATCTGAACCTTTAAGCTGCAGGCTTTTCACACAGCTGTGTAAGGCCATCAAATATCTCCACAAGAAGTTTGTCGCTCACAGGGACCTCAAATGTGAAAACTTGCTGCTGGACAGGCATTACAACCTGAAAGTGTGCGACTTCGGGTTCAGCAAGAGGCTCGTGTACAGACACAGGAACATGGTGTTGAGTGAAACCTACTGTGGCTCCTGGTCCTACGCAGCACCTGAGGTTTTGAGAGGACTTCCATACAACCCCAAATTGTCCGATGTGTGGAGTATGGGCGTTGTGCTGTACGTGCTTCTCTATGCATTGATGCCCTTTGATACCAGCAATGTAAGAAGACTGGTGGAAATTCAAATGAAACACAAAATCCACCACCCAGATGTACCGGCTGTTTCGTCTGAGGCCAAGGACCTTATCCGGAGTATTCTGCACCCGGATGTGGAGCAGCGGATTACAGTCAGAAACATCTTGTGCCATCCCTGGATGTTACGCAAATGGGAAATGGAGGACACTGATGAGGCTCCGTTGTCAAACCCTGGCTCTAGCCAGGAAGGGCAACCGGATGAAAACACAAAAGAAGAAGAGGAGCCTACACAAGAAAGTTCAGATCCAGGGGAGGGACCATCAACTGGTGTCCCAAGATGGTGATGTCACAGTGAAAAATAAAGCTGTTTGGGAAAAAGCTCCCTAAAAGCCCTCGCCTCTTTCCCTCTCTCTGTCTTACTTTGAATCTAAACCCGCTGAGGCAGATTACTGTCCACAGGTTTCCGTCTGTTTCCGTCAGTTTTGGTAAACCTTCCTTTTACAGTGTGGTGCATTATGGTGTAATACCACCGGTCAGGAGGTCATTACAGTGAAACTATGAATTACAAAGAAAAAGCTCCATAATTACCGATAACTTCCGTTAAGTATCACGTAGTTCTGACTGGTTTAGGATGGTAATAACTCTGATTTCATTGTGTTTACATTCCTGGAAACTATAGGGAACAATTCCATAAACACGCCCCCTCTATTACCAATTAACTCAAGATAACCATGTCAGTTATCATAGGTTTATGTTGTAACTGCACATGCTTTATCATGTCCTGTTTAGGACAGTATACTTTCCAATAAATTACTTTGTTTATTTTGGTTATTGTCCATGACCGAACCCGTTAATAATTAATTGACCTCAGAGACCATGAAGAATCACATCAGCACTTATCACTGATCACTCACTTGAAGTTTTTCCTGTCAGAAAGCGCCTGCTCATGTTGGATTCAGTTGTGCCTTTGTAATATTATGAAGAGTATGGTGAGTCTCTGCCACAGGTGAAGGAGTTGAAGTATCTCAGTGTGAGGGTTAAATGGATCATGGGCTGGACGGATGGACTGGTGCAGAATCAGCAGCAGTGCAGGCGTTGTACCGGACCATCATTGTGAAGAGATGAACCTGAAAGCAAAGCTCTGAAGTTTCAACCCACCTGTGGTCGTGAGCTTTGGGTCGTGACCGAGAGACAGAGAACGCAAATACAAGCAGCTGAAGTGAGTTTCCTCTGAAGGCTGGCTGGGAGCGTTAAAGCAGAGCAGCAACCGCCATCTGTTTTCATTATATGAAGGCTAAGAGAAATTCATAGGCCATGTGTTGCACCCTTGAAATGAACCGGTCAGAACTCGTCCATCTTCACTTTTAGCAACTTTTATTAAAGAAAATGCCCCACAGCTTTACACAAGCTTCGTTTTTCAGCCTACACACACCTCTGTGTCTTCTTCACTGAGCCTCCCTTAAAGGGCCAGCGTCTTAATCTTAACAGGTAGATAAAACACACAGAATTTACTGTTTACTCTTCAGAAATTTAAATTTACTTAAATACTTCTGGAAATTAAATTAGTTTAACTAGACACACTGATATAACAAAATGACAATGTCTCTTGAAAGTGAGTCAGAGTTTCAGAAACCAACGGTGGTTTACATGAGACAACTCACAAAGTCGAGTCTTAATTCTGCCGTTAAAAGACATTCATGATGCCCACCGCCTGAACAAGAAAGACATTTGTAAAGCAGCTTTTTTCCAGACAGACACCAATCATCACATACAAATATTTTCTTTAATTCTTTTTTGTTTTTATTCATTGTCCATTTGAATTACAAAAGTGAGGCAGACGTAGAGTTCAACAGTTTCATGTGATTAAAATCAGACTTAAATAAAATGTAGTGAGACCTATAAGGCCAGACTAAAGTGCTTTAGAGAAGAACTCATCGCAACAGTGTTTCAAAAAAGTAGTTATGACAGAATATACACATAAATAAATACAGGACACACAACTCTTTACATCATTGTCTTAAGATGGTTGTAACTGGATGAGAATATAATTTAACTCGCTTCTACAGCACAGAGCTGTGTCAGCATCAGTCCATGTTTAGGAATATCCCAAAGTCAGATTCAGCTCTTACACACACATGTTCAGCTCGTATATGTGCATGTTCGGGGCTTCAAATGCTCTGGCTTGATGTACATATAGGGGGACCAGGAGTCCATCTGGGAATGCATCCACCTGCCGGGGTTAAGGTCCTCCATCTGCTCCTCTGCCTCCTCCTCTTCACTGGACCCCTCCGCCTCGTCTCCATCCGAGCTCATCTTCCCCGTGCTGTCTCCCCTCACGCGACACGTCTCTTGATTTTCTGCCTCAGTCCCCGAAAGACTCGCGTGACACATATTGCAGACTCTCACGCACTTGGTCGGATGAATGTGTGCGATCACGGCTCGCTTCTTGGAGCAGGCGCCGCAGACCACGAAGCCACATCTCCTGCAGTGGTGTCGACGCTGAGTCAGGGAAAACTTGTCGGAGCAGCGCATGCAGATGGCAGAGGCCTGGTCAGGGATCCAGGTCACAGCGAAGGCTGACCCAGGCGTTCGCCCGCTGCTCTGCAGGAGTCTGGACTTGCATTCCTCCACGTGCTCCATCCAGGCTCGCTTCTCCTCGTACGACGAGGCCGACACGTAGAAGGACTTTCGAGGTGTGCGGATTAACCACTGGTTCCTCATTCTCACACTGTCCTCCAAATCCTCCAGCTGGACATCCTCTGAAACAATGAAACACTGTTTGTTAATACAAGGCATGAAAGGTATGGACAGTACGGTCAACAAGCATTTTAGATATCATGTTGTCATGACCGAAAAACAGGCAGGATAAACTGAGAGGACATATGAAGATATTATATGTATGAATTACAGTTAGTGACTGCACAATAATAATACGTTTATTTGGATAGCTCTCTGTCACTCACACCATATTCTTATTTCTGTTGTAGTAGTTCATGAAGAACAAGTGTGATAATGTAGAAATACAAGCATCGAATCCCGCCCTGTCCACCGCTAAGCAACCGTACGCAGTGTGAAAAAAGATGAGACGCTCACCTAGAGGGATGATCTGCTGTTTTTTGTGCAAGCGTCTATTCAGAATGATGCTTCCGTACACCAGCACGTCATTGAAGAGGAAGAAGACTTTCGGCTGAGGACCCCGGCGGCACAGCTTCATCAGCCGGCCCTCTCCGATCAGAACCCGGCCTGGCTGGGATAGAGGTCTCCCCAGTGGCCCGAATGAGTTCTCAACCGCGTGGATCCGCTCCTGGTTCTCCTTAGTGAACGTCAGCTGGTCGACCATGGTGTCCCTTGTATGTAGTTAACGATAAGCAAGTGTGCTGTTTTCAGTCTCTGGCTTTGTGCTGACTGTTCCACGCCTCTGTAGGTGTGATAAGTCATGTGTTAGTCTCAACTCTGATGAGACAGGCTCAGCAGGAGGACTTAAAAGCTGAGTTCTCGATGACGCAATGGGGCTTTCCAAAGTCAGTTCTCCTTTTAGGTAAACAATACTTGCAAGACAGAAGGGCGCTGGTGCTTTGAGTTCCAGGGAAGCAAATAACATCGACACTTACGGACGCAGTGTTTGACGTTTACAGTTAAAGGCCATTCCAACACGTCCCTTAAGGGCAATGATAGTTCAGTTCGTCAATAAAAGTAGTTGTGTAGTTGTCAGTGGTTGAACCAAAACTAAAAAAAAAATGTAAACTATTATTTAGAGATTATTTTATTGTATTTTCAATCACAACAAAAAGAACAAAACATGTTCTATGTTGATGCGATGAACAAGCTTTACAAGATTACGGTTAATATTTTCATTATAACATTATTCTGCCTTCAGTCGGTTGTCATGTCACACAAATGTAATTTAGCATAAATGAAGTCACTACACTAAACAACGATTAGATTCCTCCTGCAGGGTGTTTCGAACCTTTATCCAGCAGAGTAAGACCTACAAACTGACCGGTATTCATCGTTAATTAATTCATGAGCGAACTCTTTAGTATGTGTGAAGTGTTCCGGCAGGACAGTAAAGTCATGCATTCAAACGATGCTTCACACCATGTGACGACTAAATTATACACTGAAATGTACCTCGATCCAACCTGGCTGCAACTGATCTACATGCAGGATCTACTTGACCTTTTATTTCGCCAAAGAGAGCTCTAAATTAGTGGTACTCAACTGGTGGGTCGGGACCCAAAAGTGGGTCACGACTTTTGGGTCCAGGAAAAATAGTGCTGGCTAAAAGTCCATGATTGTTGTGGTTCAAAACTCCACTTTATTTAAATTAAATAAATCGTGTTGGTTGAAAAATATCAGAAATTTGGGTCGCAATTTATTTTCAAGGAGTTGGTGGTGGGTCCTGAGGCTAGACCGGTTGAGAACCACTGCTCTAAATAACACTAGTATAGTTATCAGGGTATTCTGTCGCTCTCTACATCAGTTCATGTGTTTTAAAGTTTTAAATGCAGATGTCTCAGGATCGTCCTTCACTGAAGCTCCACTGACTCACAAAGTGCAGATGAACCACATGTTAGTATCTGACCTTTGCCCTTTGCCGCATGTTGTCCCTCACTCTCTCCTCCCAACGTTTCCTGTCTCTCTTCAGCTGTCCAATCAAGTTATCCAATGATGGCATAAAATCATCCAAAAATATAACTTTAGAAAAAAATCCATCCACTCACTTACGGTCTCGTTTGCTGTTGTATGTCATAAAGAGGAATTGATGTTAATTTCAGTCTGTTTCAGTACTAGCTAAAAAAACTTAAAGACTTTTTAAAGTTTAGATTTAAAGTCTGTTAAAGCAGTTCAACATTTGTCAGCATTAGTCAACAGTTCATGTGAAACACTGACTGTGACCCTCAGGTTTGCATGTGACGAGAGATTGTTTTTGTGCTACTTCAAACCCAAAGAGATTTCCTTGATTTTCTTGCAGACTATTGTTCCCTCTTTGTTTTCCATGCAGGCCGTGTTCATGAATTCTGTCTTAAGCCCATTAATCACCAAGGATTGTTAGTATCAGTTAAGTGATCAGATACTCATGAGAACATGTTTGTGCATCTATCAGATAAATGAGATACCGACGGCTCGGTCTTCCCCCTTTGTGCCTCTTGAATGAAAATATTTGTGTTATAAAACCAAACCAGGTCAGCAGTACCGGTAAGTGCATACGCATCATTCAAATATGAGAAAGTGGTTAGACAGCTTCTCTAATCAGGTGAACCACAGCCCTCAGGTGTTTCTAAGTCTCCTGGAGCAGGTGAAGGAGTTCAAGGAAACAAAGCGTCGTGTTATATCCAGAAGCTTACACGCCTCCAGAGTTCATGTTTTTTCCGTTACAATGAGGAACAAGGAAGTCCAGATTATTTTCTGCTGAGAAGTTACTTCACACATTTCTCACTTCTGTTATAAGACACACAGGTCACGCACAGAAACACAGCTCGTCAATTACATTCAAGTCAAACTGAGCAAACTTCTGAAAAACAGACTTCAAAGGGTTCAGGGACTAATAACAGGTTTATTGATGATCATAACAAGAGTTAAGAAACTTAGTGCTGCGGGAAATCTAATAAGCGATAATTAGTCATTAAAAAGGGACAAAAATGAAACACACCAATTGAAATGTGAAAAGTTCTTCCAAATAAATGTGACTCAATGTCAATTTAGAAACATGCAGGTCAGTTTACTTTGCTTCCTCAGCGCCAACAACAAAGGAAGAGACTGTTGTTGGCGCAATGAGTTGTCGTGAAGAAGTGTGAAGAAACAATTCAACAGAAGTAAAGAAGTCCTTCACACACTTTAAAGGTAGAGTCAGTAGTTTACTCCTAAAAAATAAAATAAAGATTTATTCAAAGGTAAAGCTGCTCAATCATCACTTGGTTGTGATTGTGTCTGCACAGACTCCTCTGACTGGGGCTGGTGTGTTTCCTCCAGCCAATGACAGAGCACAGGTGAGCTCAGGAGTAGATACAGTCCAGCGTTTGGACACGAATCAAACGGGCGTAAATGACGTTTCTTGACGTAGCGGCAAAGAAGTGGAAAATAGAATCCTAATGAGGCGAAACGCCGAGCAGATAAAGCTCATTCTTAAACAAAGGTGTTGCTTCCTGTTGGCAGGTGACCCATCACCGGCGGTTAGCTTGTGTAGGCCACCAGCAGTTACGCTCACGCTGCGCCCTGCAGTGAGTGTGCGCTTCTGATGGCGATGAGCTCAGGAGGCGGGGCCAAGTTTGAATGTTGTGTTCACACCCTGCAGCTCTGCCTTAAACATTTTAGTTTTTTTTAATTTACAATCAGCCCACTGCGCTGGTACAGGACAGTTCCCTGAACACACAGAAACACGTCTGTAAAACTGTTCGAGAGAATGAAGGCAACAAAGGAATCAAAACGATGTGTAACTCAACTCAACTGTTTCATAACACTTCCTTCTGACTGTCATGTAGGGCGGTCAGTTATGTAACGTCTCTCTTTAGAGGCACACTGCAGTGACCTCTGGTGACCTCACAAGTCGATGGTTCTTTTAACTTTGAATTTCTTGACGGAGCGTTCGCTGGAGCGCTGCTCGAGTGGGTTTCCATAGATGTGGGAGACGAGGCCGTTGATCTCCATTTCAAACACGCTGTTCCTCTTCGGGATCACTGTAACACCACGTGTGCAGCGTGAGAAGAAGAAGAAGAAGAAGAAAACAAACAGGGGAACAAATGAGTTGATGAAAAACAAAGATTCAACGTTTCACCATAAAAGTGACTGAGTCAGTAGCAGAGCGTTGTGCGCGTACTTTCTGAGGGCGCGGTCACACTGGCAATCCGTACCGTGCATAAGAACGCTTCACCACTGAAGTCCAGTTTGTTTGACCGGTGTGACCGCTCCGTACCGTGCTCGAGCTCGGTACACTTCCTTAGCCCTGGCACGCTTTGGAGAGGTGTGCTTCGGCACGGTACGGATTGCCAGTGTGGCCGCGCCCTAAGTGTACTAAAGCTAATGAGAGAGAGGAGAGAAGGAAAAGAGGAGCAACACTTCTTACAGTGTTTCTAACAAACAAATAATTGATGTGTTTTAATATTCTCTCTCTCTCTCTGAAAACTAACATTTCACTTCCCTAGCTCATCAGAAAAGATCTATTGTGACCAGTTTTATGCAAAACATCATCTGATTAAAATATTGTTTCATTGATATCAAAGTTATTTCTAACTGATTCACGTACACACTGAGTTTTGTGAAAGAGTATCCGAGTTATGTTTGTGTTTCAGACCTAAAGCCCCGACACACGAAGAGTACCAGAGACTGATAACAACCATCCGCCTTACCTTTCAGTTTGTCTTCTTTGGTGATTATTTTAAAAACGTGTTTGAATTCTTGAACTAGAATCCCCGTCATCCCCACATACGAAGGACATTTAGAGCGGACCACTGAGAGAACAAAGAACAAGACGTATGATTAAAAAGTCTGTCGTAGCTGCTCGCAGAGATACAGTCCAATTACAGTCAGGGTGGAGAACAACAGGTAAGGGTGTCACATAAAAACAATAAACACAACACACACACACGTCGTCCAGCTGGTCTTTTCTGTACCTGATTGGACAAAGTCAACACTAACACTGCTGGAAAACCTGATGACTCTCAGGTAAGTTAAGGGGATCCTGATACCCTCATCGCAAGTCTCACCTTATCCAATCAAGTGTGTTTCATGTCTGTGTGTCTTTATCTTAAAGGGTTAGTATGAAAAATCCACTTTTTCAGTGTTTTTGAACATATATCTGTGTAACCTGAGTGTCTACTGACCCACAAAATGTGAAATAAATCCATCCAGTCCTTTGTTTGTGGTCTGCATTAGTCTTACAACACAGAGGAAAATGCTCCGTTTTAAATGTGCTCTCCTTGTGATGTCACAGTGGGATTCTGGTAAAATCCCCTCCCCTCCCCTGGTATCTCCACCCATGGACTCCACCCCCAGCATAGAACAAGGATAGGACCTTTTGCGCAGGTCCGTCATTTTTATTCGCTAGAGAAGGAGTGATGTCTACTGGGGGGCATTTAAAGAGACACACACACCAAAACGGAGCGTTCTGAGAGAGCTGGTTTACACAGGGTCACAAACCTCCTCTGCTGCTTGATTCATGTTATATTTTGACCAAAGCACAGCACAGATGTTTCACTTAGACCACAGGGGGACTGTTTGAAAAGGTGGAGAAGGGGGATAATATGTCCTCTTTAAGTTATAGCTCAGGAATGGGGAATGATTTACTCAAAATGTAGAAATAGAGCTCTCTATGTTCCCCCATGAGCTGTCTGTAGAAAGCTCAAATCAGCAGCTAAACTACATTAACTGATTGTAGTTTTTTTTCCAACACCATACCCCCCCTCCCTTCTTCAAAGCTGGATCTGAAAGTCAGCTTCACTGCTGTGGTACCTCTGACTGAACCGACTGACACAGAAGGAGCAGTGTGAGACTCAGAGGTAACTTTATTCTAACTACCACACTTGACAGAGTTCATGATTTAACTAAACTTGACCAAAATAAATGTATACCGGAGATGATGGCACCGTGGAAGTCTGCCTTCACGAGCTTCTGCTGCAGACACTGAGGATTGCTGTGAACACACAACACGACAGGCTATGAGACTTCAGTTTGTGGAATAGCTTCACATCTATGAGAGGCACTTATTAATGTCAAAGATCGTATTTGTGGAGCTCTGAACATATTTACCTAAGGCGATTCGCCCCCCCGCACAGATCAATGATGTACTTCCTCCAGAGCTCATGCAGAGGCAGGAACAGCTCGTATCTGCAATAATAAGTACGACGTCAGGGATGCTGAGGAGAGAGGAGCGGCTGACTGGAATAACTGGAATTTAAAACAAACTATTTTGACCACGACAAACCTCTGGTTCTCGGGTTTGATCTGGAAGACCTTCATGGCTCTCTTCTGCCGGGCGTTCAGTCCTTTGGCTTTCTTGCGGCTCCTCTTGGACTTGTCCTGCTTGATCCTGGCGTAGCTCAGATTGACAGCCTTGTGACTCATCATGCTCTTCGGGTCGAGTCGCGTTGGCTGCTGGATGCTGTTCTTCACGAACGCCCGGGTGAAGGCCTCCGCTTTAGATTTGGTCTTCGACTGGAAACGAGACACCAAAGACATCATCGATGTTTCTTTTCTTTTCATGGAACACAACAAGCACCCTTAAAGGTTTTAGTCTGACAGGTTGAAATAATGAAAAACAGGGCTGCGCAGCTGATCTGTAATGTCTCTGTTACTACCTCAGAAGACAGTACAGATGGGGGATCATTTGGTCCCCTCCATTACCCCCACTGACAGTGAGACTGAAGGCAAAACGTCACAGGGGCGTTAACATCACAGTCTGAATAGAGCTAGTGTCAAACAATAAACTTCACACACTAAATCACTGTTATCTGTTCTATCTGTTTTATCTGTTTTTTTATTTGTTTGAACCTGATTTTGGTTTGAAAATAAACTGACAGTAAGTTAAAAGCAGATTAAGGATGCAGTTGGATGTCTGGAAACTGCCTCAGAGTTTTTTATATGTTCAGTGGTTTACACAGGTCAGAGTTACTCACCTGAACACCGAGGATCTTCCCCAGGCCTGGAGGAATCGTGGTTTGAATGAGCGCCTCTGTTTGAAGGACACAAAGACAACAGTTGTGTTACAGTAAATCTTTAAAACCTCACTGAGGCGCTGGAGCAGAACACAGGAGGAGTCATCACCAGGTCAATAAAGAGCTCAGCATCCAGCAACAGAGTAGAGCAGGCCGATACGACCTCAAATCAAAATCACATTTGTCCTCGATTACGATTAATGAACGATTATTTGTTTTTTTTGTCCTCATAGTTCACTGACATGGTCTCTACTGTAAACATGCTCAACTACTAAAGCAGGGTTATTTTCTCTCATGAAAGAGTGAATATCTGATGAACTATTTTGTGATGATTTATTGAATATTTGGAACTGAAGTCAAAGCGTCGCTTGAAATGAAAACGACACATTTTAGTTTTAAAGTGGAAATGAACTTATAATAATAAATAACTTGCATTTCTTGCAAACAGTTTTTCTGCAGTGTTCACATTTGTCTTTTTTTGTTCGGTGTCGTCTTCCCTAAAGACAGAATGTGTCCAAACAAAGGACATTGCTTCACCGATTGAACATGACATCTGCCCTGAAAATAATCAAAATAATCGACATGGGCACGATTATGTCGGTTCGAGGTTCTGAATGTGGGTTTTGATTAATTTTTGATGAATTGCCCCATGCCATACAACAGAGCCACATTAACAACAAGCTTTAATCTTTATCTATAACTCAGAGGAACTGAATCAGCGAATTGGACAGGAGAAGTCCCCTGTTGGACAAACTCTGTTTTCATGGTGAAATATGAGAGAAAATGTTTGTGAGAGTCTTACAGTGTCGGAAAATCAACAGTCAGCCAACTTATTATTAAAAACATTGGCATCACTATCGGCCCTGCATTTGTTTCTCAGGTTTTTGAAGGTGTATACGTATATTTGGAATAACCTAAATGTTTAGATGACATGTGCAGGTTGGAGATAAACGTTGTGCTGGTTGGCATCCAGGAAAGTCCTGATTTAAACGAGAGAGAGAGAGCGAGAGAGAGAGAGAGAGAGAGAGAGAGAGAGAGAGAGAGAGACAGAGAGAGACAGAGAGAGAGAGAGAGAGCGAGAGAGAGAGAGAGAGAGAGAGAGAGAGAGAGAGACAGAGAGAGACAGAGAGAGAGAGAGAGAGAGAGAGAGAGAGAAAGAGAGAGTTTAGGACTTTCCGTTGACACTGATGACTGTAAATCACGCCTGCACTGTGGTTGACTATCTGCAGTTGTAAACTGACACAGGACAGGTTTAGTTACATTTCTTACCTTGTGTCATAAATATTACTGACAGCTGTTTCTGTTTAAGGAGAGTGACAGTTTCTGCTTATCCATTATGGATGAATGAAGGTCAACGAGGAGACTGAGGGGAAAACATCTGAGTACTTTTATGTGAGGAGCAGACAGTCCTGTCATCACCATCAGACGGGGAGAGTACACAGTCAGTCAAGTCAAACAACTTCATTGAGATTAGAAAGAAAGGTGATAAGAGATTCCAGCCAGGTAACAAAAACATGACCCACTTTTTCACAGAGCTCTTGGCACTGCAGGTTGAGCTATAAATTGCTTTACTAGGGTTGTCACAATACCCAGATATTAAACCAAAAATGTGCTAATATAAATAATCTAATATTATACTGTAAATACCTGTTTTGATACCATGGCAACTTAGACGTCCTAGGAGCAAATACCAGGTCATATTGTTTCATGGACAGTCTCCTTTTATTAACTGCACAGTACAAGGAGCAGCTTTAGCCTTGACGGCTCATTTCCATCTGCAGTCCCCGGCCAGTTATCAGTAGGCAACCTTCTTGATTAGAAACTAAAATGTAGGCATGCTGCCTAAAGTGCACAAATACAATGGCAAAAGTTCAGTACAGAAAAGTTGGCAACCTATTTCTGCAATTTCGACAGTGATCTCTCTCCATTTCTTTCAGCTGCTTTTGGTGAAAATTCCCGACAGGTCAGACGTCAACATTTTCTCATGAAAATGAACGTCAGGTCCGCGGTCAACATTTTTTATGAAAATTTGAAGCAAGCTAAAAATATGGCTGAAGAATTGTATTTTTCTTTTTAAAGTGCCGGTACTTATGGGGTTAACAGGGATGGGCGGGAGAAGGCAGGAAGGGGGTTTACAAAAGATGACCACAGTACAATGTCAACTGTATGTTTTCTTATCATCTGTGCAAACTAATAAAGAGATTTGGAAAAAAAAAAAAGTGTCGGTACTTTTGAAAACTATCCATCATAGAAATAACAGATTGTCTCTTTTTAAAACACGTGGTATCAAAAAGTTTCCACAGTATCGACGACCTTATCGTGCCTGACAGGACTTTCATGCTCAATACGAGGAGCTGTTGTTTCTTCCTCTGTTAGAAATGCTGAGCACAGCACGGAAATACTTTTAGCGACGAGTTTGCTCACACACATCCAGCAGACTCAGAGCAACATGAACCATCGCCTGATCTCCTGCTTGTGACAATCTGATCCACAGAAGTCCAAAGTTCACTCACTTGAACTCGCTTTTTTTTGGATTCTGACAAATCCCGAGACAAAAGATATGAAGCTCTCTGGATGCTAAATGCTCCACTTTGTTCACCAGCGAGTCGCTAACTGTATCTGTCTTCGGACTGGGTGGACAGGGTGTGTACAAGGCGCACACAAGGGGTTACTGAAAGCAAAGAGTCTGAACCAATCAGTGAAGCTGTGGGCCCTGACGCCAAACAATGAGCCCAAATTTAAATGACTACAAGATTGATTTATGGTTTTCTTCCTGGTCATCGGTTTGGGTAAGAACGAGGGTGAAAAGATGGTAAAGAAGATCTTTGTCACATAACACACGAGGGCTCATTAAGGAGCGACGCAAAAGAGGAATTAATAATATTCAATGATCCATCTAACGTGCCAGAGAGCCAGTGTAAGCCACACCAGAGTATTCATGTTGGCAGTGATGATCAACCTTTTATTTCCCGCTTTCACCACTATGGATCTTTGGCAGCAGGCCGAGGTTCTCTCACAAGAAGAGCGTATGACTTCACAGCACGAGTTCACACTCCGGCCTTCAGCTAAAAAAAAGACTCCTGAGCACGAGGCGGAGCGGTCACGCCGGCCAAAACGAACTGGACTTTAGGGCTGACGTGTGCTTGGGCACGGTACGGATGGCCAGTGTGACCGCGGCCTCAGTCAGTCTTGGTACCGTTCGATGGAATGGCTGAGGCTGAGAGATGGAAGAAGATGGTGAGCAGCGGCGCTAAGAGGACAAAAAGAGAGAGAGTGACCGAGCCAGAAGGCGGATCAGAGTGAATATTGGACCAGCTTTTACGGGTTGCGAGAGCTCGCGAACACAGTCGTGTACAACCCGAGCTGGTTCTGTGAATACACTGTGTTTTTACTGTACATGACCTTCAGTGGGAACCTAAACACACAGCATCGGATTCCTCCGTTATGTTGCTTTAAAGGAAGTTTTTCTTCGGCACTATTGCTAAATGTGCTCACTCATGGTGGACTCGTGCCGGGTCACAGTAAATGATGTAACTAAGAGGTACAGTCTAGACGGTCTGCTCTTTAGGTAGGGTGTCTTGAGATAAAGTTTGCTTTGATATGTCGCCATACATGGAAAACTGAAATGAATGGAAACATTCTAATAATCCGTATTACAAAATGCATCCGTGTTTGAATGACTGCAAGAATGCAAACTCGGTAAAACAGGGAAGACTACAGTTTGATCTGCCTTTCTACCTTTGATCATTTTATTGTTTGACACGTTTAGAGACACTGTTTCCTGCAGTTAGTCATTACTGCACAATGTACAAACTTGCACGTACACTTCTCTTTTACCTCCAGCAGAAACCATCAATGGGGAGGTTTTTAGAGGTCAGTGTTGCATCAGCCTGAATAAAGCAGCTGCAGGACATTTCAACATTCGGCATCTTTGTACGGATCACCACTTTGCACGAGTGTCTCACTTAGCCCTGCACATTTCAGTCTTTGCTTATTTGATGTTTATATTCAATGTTATACTATTTACACTGAGAGCACAGTTCATCTCAGTCAAATTCCTTTGTGTGTGTGTGTGTGTGTGTGTGTGTGTGTGTGTGGTGTGTGTGTGTGTGTGTGTGTGTGTGTGTGTGTGTGTGTGTGTTAGGGACCAAAACTCATATCTTGATATTGATTAGCTGAATGGCGATACTCGATATATATCGATATGTATTTTATTAACAGTGAAAACACATTGAAAATAAACTCCCTGTTTGTGAATTTAAAAAGTAATATTATAAAATAAAAATGTTCCTTAAATACAATAAAAGAGAGAGAGAGGAGGAGCAGGGTTAAGAGGGACAGACAGTCAGTCATCATCAGTGAGATGAGAAAAATAAAATAACGTTATTTTAATGCAACATAAACTATATCGATATTAACGATATTGTCTTACCCTATATCTTGTTCGAAAATATATCGATATATCTTAAAAACTCGATATATTTCCCAGCCCTACTGGGTGTGTGTGTGTGTGTATATGTGTGTGTGTGTGAGCATACATGGCCAATAAAGCTGATTTGATTCATGTAACTTCATTTATTTCTCCTACTAATCAGAAATCACTGTTGTTATATTATTTACAAAGAGAATACTCTGCAGATTTAAAGATGTAGTGAGGTCATGTGTTTGTTTATGTTTTGATAAGGATTAATAAATCTTCAGTTCATATTAAACTGTAGGTCAGAAAGCTCTCTGTGTAGAGAGTCTGTGTACAGGATGAGGAATAAACACAAAGTACATGAAACATATGAAAACAAGAAGAGATGACCTGCAATCACTTATAACAGACTGTAAATAATAATAATAATAATAATAATAATAATAATGATAATAATAATAATATGGTCCGTGTAATGACATTTGAAATAAGATTGGCTGAAATGCATGTTAAGAAAAAGACCCAGAGGAGGATTATAACCAGGTGTGACTGTTGTGTTGTGTTTGGGTTGTAACTATGTGTCAACACTCACAGACTCGTCCTTTAACTCGTCATTTTACTTTACTTCTACTAAACATGACTTACCCTCCATCGACACGTTTGAGGACTTCCCCTGAGAAACCTTACAAAACTCAAAATCCTCTCTTGGCCCAAGAAAAGGGGGAAAGTTAATTCAGGCAGCGTGTTTTCAGAACAACACAAGATACTACTTCCTCTTTACTTCTTCTTCTTCTTCTTCTTCTCCGGCAGACTTTGAGCGTGTGCGGAGTGACGTCGCCCCCTCGCGGTGGTTTGGGCGACATTACAAAAACATTTACAGCAACATTGGATCCCGTTCAGCCTCTGGGGTTAAACTTTTCAAAGGAAACTCAATGTGATGCAATAGGCTAAAGTATCAAAACGTATTGATTTCACTGACCACAGACTACTATTTATTTATTTTTAATAGATACCTTTTCCTTTTCAGAGGAGTTTATGGAAATACAAGTTTTTGGTCTCAGGCTCCCCCTATTTCTTCTCACAGATCAAATAGTAGAAGACTATACCAGCCTACTGAATAGACATTTCAAATGACACCATCAACAACGGGTTTCACATGTACCTATACATAATTCACTGAACATTATTACTGTTGTGCAACAACTGTTGGCAGTTAGTTTTGGGCACATAAAAAGACAGGAATCAGACCCTGAAAAAGAACAGGATAGGGTTCGTTATGACTTCTTCACATAGTGATTCAAGACAGTTCTCCTCATAAATCTGTCTTCTTCTTGATCTACCTTCATGGTATAAATGTAGGCTACTTTTAAAAAAAAAAAATTCATAATCAGTCTAAAGTTTCTCTCGTCTTTCTCCTTAGACATCCATCCATCCCCCTCCCGTTGGACCAGTCCTCACAGTCTGCAAAACCACCGCCCTGCTGAACCACTGGACATGTTTGAATGCTGTGACATAGACTATGGAAGAGATTAGTTATCAAAATTCAAATGATAAAGCTAATTTGAAAATGAAAACGCATTAACAGAAATGCTTTTTAATTTTCAGAATATGGGTGTATTATTTGACTCAAAAATAAAATGATTAATTTATCTAATTTGAATTTTAGTTTTCAACTTCAAAAATACACATTCTTTGACTAAATTAAAATGAAGAAGAAAATGACATTTGCTTTATCATTTTAAAAAAATGCCCCGCTAAATTTGTATCATAATTCAAATGAAAAAGCTAATTTTAAAATGAAAATACAGTAACAGAAACACGTTTTAATTTTCAGAATATAGGTGCATTATAGACATGCAGGAAAGGAGCCACAGGTAAGACTTGAACCCAGGCTGCCTGCTTCAAGGACAAAAGCCTGTTTTCCGGGGGGGCACACAAACTACACACTAGGCCACCGGTGCACTGACTTGAGTTTTTATACCCTAACTCTACTGGTTGATATTGATGGTTTATATACAGTCCCACATACAACACAATTAAAGAATCGGTAATTAAACTGAATGCACTTCAATTTCTGCTTTTCTTATTTGATTCAAACCCATTCAAAAAACAATAAATAGATCTTTTTTGCAAAATATTTATTGAATTCATCTTTTTTTTTTTTTTTTTTTACAAACAGTTCTCAAAGTGCAAACTGAAACACGATATATCTTACATTAAAAATAGCCAGAAACTCCAGTTTTCTGATACATCCAAACTTATTTCAATAAAAACCTTTACTGCGTTTATTCTACAAACAAAATTCCACTGTAAATATATAAATACCAAGGCAAAGTTCGCCCTTTATATAAAAAGTTTCAATTCAAGGATTATCCCTTACTTCCCTTTAAGTAAAATCTGAAAGTTCTGGCGTTTGTGTTTTTCCGGAGCCTCACTCCGTCCTGTAGAACGATGCATTGCAGCCTCTCAGAAGATGTTTCCCTTTACACGATCAATACTCCCTAATGACGTGGACGTGTGTTTGATTGTCTCAGAAAAACAGACGGCAGATTAAACTGGGCATCCATGGAGTCGGTTGTCTCTTAGCCAGAAGGTCGGGGGTTCGATCCTCAGCTCCTGCAGCCACATTGTTGAATGTTTCTTTGGGCGAGACACTAAACCTCAAGTTGCTCCCGCTGCTTTGTTCGGCGGGCGTATGAATGGGATTAGTTAATAGTAATGGAAGATTTACGTCACATGATGCCGTCAGTGTGTGAATGTGTAGGTGAGACCTATATCTAACTTAGATATAGAAGATACACTCTATATATTTATATGGTTTGATCAGACTTTGTTATATTTATTCCCAACAACAAGCTGTCACTCTTGATTTCACCGATCAAACAACAACTTGTTTTAAACAGTCTATAGATTCTAATTCATGAAGGGATGTTGGGAAAAAAACTGGACTAAGATTGATATAAAATCTGGGTCCACTTTTTCTCCACCTGAGAGCAGGATTCTTGCTAAACATGCATGTGCTACCAGTTTACATGTAAGGCATGTTTACTGACTGATATCTTTCCCTGAAGACTCTCAGTTTAAATCCTCCCTCAGATTCACTTCCTTCCACTCATTTTACATACCCGGAACAAAAGGCCAAAAACACATCTAGATCAACAACCTGCAGTAGAGATATTTAGTTACGGTAACTACAACGAGTGGAAAAAAAACCCCAAACATAATTATCACACGATAGCCAAACTTATCTTTGGTTCTTTGTTTGTGCAGCTCAACATCCAAACATGATTTAAAGATTGCAGTCGTGGAGCAGCTGCATCCAGTAAATGAGATCATCAGTAAGTTCTTTGTACATAAAAACAATATATCTCAGTGTAAAGATCAAGTTCTCTGATTAGTATTCTGATGCGTCATTGTGTTGAGGCAAAAAATAATGGAGCTACACCTTTTTGAACTCTCGAGGTTTTGCTTCTATTTGCACGATCAGCTCAGATTCTAATACATGTTAAGGTCTATTAGCGGCAGTGTCAAAGCTTAAGGAAAGAAAGATTGACATCCACTGAATTTCATCTTGATCCTTGAGATACGAAGGTTTTGAACAATAAAAGAACAGTGGTTTCACTTGTTGAATAACCAACATTGATACATTCACCTCCTACTAGTTTCAGTAGTAGAACTCACATTTAACAATAAAACAAATTAAAATAAACTCTGCTCTCTTATTGACCTCTCAGTGCTTCTTCACACTGCACACACTTTGAGTAGTAGTTCTTACTTGGTACGGTAACAGCTTTGGCTTTGTTGTGTGAGTGTGTGTGTGTGTGTGTGAGTGTGAGTGTGTGTGTGTGTGTGTGTGTGTGTGTGTGTGTCACCAGTGCAGGTGTAAGTGTGGGTGTTGGTGTAGTTGACAAAGTAATTCTTCTTCTGTTGGCTCCTGGATCTGTTCTCTGTAGCAAACAGAGAAGGAATAGTTAGACAAAGTTAGCGATGACTTTTTTGTTTAATGACTAAAAATAAAAACATGAGTGGACCTACCTGAACATGAGCTGAACAGATGTTTGATATCTGATCTTCTCCACATCTGTAACAGAGCAGCTGTGACTGCGATCCCACTTGTAGATGAAGTTCTGTTAAAAATAAAAACAGAGCGCGTGTCGAGTGTTTAATGAAGTTATTATTAAGATGTAAATCTGAAAGAAAGTTTACAAATTCATAGTTAAAGAAGAAATCTGTAACTCTGACACCTAGTGGTTAATACTGGCACTGCAGTCCAAATTCAAAACGTTGGAGAGCGCTGTCTATATTACGTTTGATGATACTGTTTTTAAACATCTCCTGTGTACAGTATTGAGATTGTCGACTGAAACACCGAGGTCATTTTACGAGTGAATGTCTCAGTCCGCGTTGAACTGACCTCCAAGATGAGCGCCACAAACAAGTTGACCCACATGACGGAGGAGGTGAGCCACCAACACACAAAGTAGATCTTGGACCAGCTGTGGAGAATAAACCACCATCATCATCACCATCATCATCATCATCATCACTCCTGCTGCTGTGCATGTGAAAAGTAGTGTTTTCTTACTCTGTGGTGTATCTGCTGTATGCGTCCATGAAGGCCTGCCAGTTGTTGACCACCATGACGTTATAGAGCAAAAGGATGGTCGCCTGACAAAAAGGAGAGAACGATATTCATTTTTTATTCCTCTGTACTTTAATGCACAGCAGTCTTTACAGAAAAGTCATCAACATCATGTCGGACAGAGTTTTTAAAGTGCAACAAGGAGGAGCGGAAAAAAGAAAAACAACTTGAAGACGTGACCGTTCTCGTGTCTCACCCCGAAGTCATCAAAGTTATTGGGCCAGTACTCCAGCTGTTCATAGGTGCCACACGCCATGCTGAAGTTTGAGGTGATGTTCTCCATGGTGTCGTTGGTGAAGACACTGACACACGTGTACACAATGAACAAACAAACATGAGTACACGGGCCGTCAGCGAGGACTCACTGAACAAGGGAACACCTTCAAACGAGCCGTTGATCTCAAAGGGTTTAAGATTCAGTCGCTTAGGAAACACATTCTGTGAATCTGACATCTGATGAGAGCACCAGGAACTCACTGGTGTAGAGCTGGACTGGTTTCTAAGTCTGCTCAGTGTGCTTCTGTGATGTATGTATGGTCGACGATATAAAAGTATTACTGTGACGATTGTGTTGACAGAAAGGAAAACAAGTTCTTTTGACAATTGACAATTTTTTTCTCGCAATTAAAATTTTTTTTCCAAGGGCAAGTCACAGATTTGGCGAACGTTTAAAAGGTGTATCACCAACATTTGTCTGAAAAACCATCAAAGGCCTTGGACTGAAATGCGAAATTACCTCGTTAAAAGAAATGCCTGAAGAAGTGGGTATACTCTAAATTGTTTCCCCCCATTTTTTTTTTTTACTCCTGCATACCTAGTCAGTTGGTACTAACCAATTAGAGACAGAGAGGAAAGGGTAAAAAAATGCAGCATACTACTGAACATTGTCAATCACTGTTGTGAATCAGAGGAGATTTAGAAGTGGGTTTACTCCTTCCAGGGTGAAGATTTTCAGAAACTCTGTTTAAAAGTGTTTTTATGTGTAGACGGTGAAAACATACTTTTGAGTTGTAACGTCACTTCATTGTGCGACGCTGTCACTTTTGTTTGTTTTGTGGAATAAAAACCCTCCTTTTCCTTCAAATGACTCCTGTGTCTCGTGCCTTATTGCTAACGTGCTGATATCTTGATGCTTACAGTGTTCACTCTTGAAGAGATTTTTTTGAAGTTGAGCACGCGTCTTACCTCATCTGAGGAGGAGGTTTGATGGCTCTTTCAAACAGCCAGATCCCAAACACAGCAAACACGTAGTACACCACCTGCAGGGAGAGCATGAAGAAGACGTTAACCTCTAAACGTGTTGGGCTCATTCCCTTCACATGTGAGGCTCCTGAACACATCACTGCAGTCGTATTAAAACCTTCAACCTGTCACAGTTTGTAAAAACAAGGAAGATAGAAACAAAATGATTATTCCATCAGTTTAAATTCTGTGTCCTCACAAATGAAAGTCAAACGTAACCAAAAACTTAATGAAGAAGGTTCAATTAACTCAGTCCATAATGATGCATGTCATTCAACAGCCCATTTAAAAGTAAAGAAATAAACAAAGTGTGTCGATCAGCTGGTTAATCACTCACCACCAATATCCCTCCGAAGGCGCGGAGGTTCTTCAGCAGGTCCACCATTGTGCTCGCAACCAAAGCCATCAGCTGCAAACCGAGATGAGATTCATGAAGATTAAAACTGAATCCGTAGATTTAGGTCTGTTTTTGAAGCCCGTCAGTGGTGTTTGGAAACTCTGACTATCAAACCTTTCAGTCAACCTAACAGCAGACAAAGAGCTGCAGCTGAGGCGCGCCTTAAGTCTTCTGACATCATGCACACTGTAACTCGTCATCATTCATAAAATCATAAGAGGGTGAATAATACAAAAATCATTCCCAGTACAGAGTGTGCTGATAAAGACATTAACTAATCACATTAACCAACGTGTTTATGTCTGCTGTCAAAATGGACGCGTTAATATGGGGTGTGTGCGGGACTTTTACAGCCAGCCTCTAGTGGACACTCGAGGAACTGCATCTTCTTGCACTTCTGTATTGGAGGCTGCCGATTGGCTGTTTCAGATTTCACTTTGATCTCGTAAAAGCAGAGTTGACTTTTGGACTTTTGCAATGGTTATTGCACTACATCTACTGGCCTTTTATGAATTAACATGTTGATTGTAATGCCGTGTAGAAATATTCTTCAGAAATATCTTCAATATTCAGAAAATGTAATGATGATATGCTTTTGGCCTAGTGGTTGGTTCGGTCGCCCCATGTACAGAGGCGGGTACTCTCAAGTTCGGGTTTCAACCTGTGGCCTCTCTCTCTCTCTCTCTCTCTCTCTCTCTCTCTCTCTCTCTCTCTCTCTCTCTCTCTCTCTCTCTCTCTCTGAAAAGAAGTCCCTCCTGATTCCAGCAGCTTGTGGATTTTGTCTTTACGTACCTTGATATCTGGGATGATGCGCAGGAAGCGAAAGACAATCAGCATGTTGACCAAACGAATCATCTCCCACAAAGACATCACGCTTTGAGAGGACGGATTCCTGGTTTCAACACACACACACACACACACACACACACACACACACACACACACACACACACACACACACACACACACACACACACACACACACACACACACACACACACACACACACACACACACACACACACACACACACACACACACACACACACACACACACACGAGTTGAATTTGAGACATTTTGTAGTTATTCTATAAAAGCTCCTTTTAAAAGTATTTGTATTCCTTTATTCCCTTTAATGTCATTTCTGTCGATCTTCTAAACTTATTATTGTGTTTTCAAATTTGATCACATGAATTTCGTTTTGTGTATTCACATGTTTTTAGACAAAAAGACAAATAAAAAAAAAACATTAACTTTCAAATGAATTCAAGAACCTACCAGTGAGAATAAGGAATCCTGAAGGTGGCATATATAGTGATCTGTAGGGCCTGATTGGGAAAAAAAACAAAACACTAGATGATTTGTTAAATATGGTAAAAAAAAAATAGAACCACATCCGATGTTTAGCCCACATCTTCCTTCTGATTTTCTCTTTTTAAAAAGATGTTATGAATCCATAAGGTTTACAGGTAGGATTGATATTGTAACCATAAGACAGACGTGGTCATGCTGTTTTCTGTCTCTGCTAAAAAACACGATTTACCTTGTTGCCCGAAAATGTGAAAAGCTACTGTGAGGAGATTTCAGCTGGTAGTGAAACAGACTGAAAGGAATGCTGATGACTCTATATTACGAACATCAGGATGAGATACACCACGAGTTACACCTGTACAGCAAACACATAAAGGTACCACTTTGTTTACGGGGGTCACTAAAATCCACACAAATATGTGCAAAGCTGAGAGGCGTGATTTAAAGACAATACAACATTATTCATTTGTGGCTAAAGGCTGATTAAAATGCACTAAAACATCTTTATTAAAATATTATTAAATATTATTAAATATTAACGACTCAGCAGATCATAACTTCCTTTAAATTACAAAAACTCCTACCAGTTCTGGTCCTGCCCAGAATGAAAGACTTTTTGGTCTCTTATATTTGACTACCTATCCAAGGCCTTTTAACAAAACTATCACTCCAGATCCTCTGCTTGCCATCTTTGGAGAAGTTGTAGAGAATCAGGCTATTAGTGAGTACGAAGGGACGGCAATGTCCCTTTGCAGTGGAAGTCAGAGACTAGCCGTCTATTACAACGGAGGATTAGAGATCTAGGGAGTGTACTCCGTATTGAGAGATTACGCAATAAGTCCAGCAACAGAGATCATATTTTCCGGAAAATCTGCCAACTTTTTTTTTGATAAAAGGACCGCCACCCGGGATAAGTCTCAAGCTTAGACGACCCACGCAGTTTAAAATATACAGACTGTGTATATGTGTATACTGTGTGTAAACTGTTTCTCATCCTGTTAGCTGGTGTCCTTTGGTTCTGTTTTTGTTTTGTTCGGATCTGTTGGTGTTTTTTGCTTTTCTGTTGTTGTTTGTCTCTTTTGTTTTTCTTGGTCTAAACGTCTCTCCTTCTGTATTGAACCTG